>NC_056749.1:247653699-247683699 GCF_019279795.1 Protopterus annectens
ACCTCTCAGGAACTGTTTGATGAGAAGGTGAAAGAAGACAGGTGGCTCAGTGCTGTAATGAGCAGAGATGGCAGAGGCATGGATCTTAATGGAAGAGGAGGATAGGCCTCTGTGGAGTAGGTCTGCTAGGTAATCCAGGATGAGAGGTAAGGAGGGCTGTGCTGTGTCCGCTCCTTTAGAGTGAATCCAATCCAGGAACAATACCTTTTCCACTTATCAGCATAGGATTTCCTTGTACTGGGTCTTCTGGCTTCACAAATGATGTCCAAGCACCTGCTTGCTTAGGCTGGCCACTGGAGGAGAACTCAAGGAATAAGCTAGGCTGCAAGGTTCAGGGTGTGGAAGTGTGGATGCAAAATCTGTCCCTCTTGCTGAGTGAGAAGGGTTGGAATCTGGGGTAGGTGTCATGGTGGCACCAGTGACAAACTCCACAGTAGTGGGTACCAGTGTTGACATGGCCAGTCTGGGGCAATTAGGATTGCCCTTGGTCTTTCGAGTCTTATCTAGAGTAGCACTCTTGTAAGAAGAGGCAGAGGGGGAAATGCATAGATTGAGAGGTTTACCCACTGGGAGGACAGAGCATCCACTTTCCAGGTTTGCTGTGAGGTGTCCTGGTGCAGAATTTGCCGAGCTGGTGATTGTAGGGGGGAGGCAAATGGGGTACCCCAATGGTGGACCTATTTCTGTGTTAGAATCCTGAAGGTGTTGAGGTCTAATTGCCACTTGTGTGGGTCTTGGAGATTTCAGATTAAGTCGTCTGCCAGAGAGTTTTGTTTGCCTGGCAGGAATTGAGCTTGCAGGTGAATATGCATAGCCAATGTCGTGTTCCACAGGTTCATGGCTAGCCTGCATCATGGGTAAGAGTGGGTTCCCCCCTGCTTGTACCACATCACTGTGGGGTTTTTATTAGAAGGGGCCCTGGTAAGAGTAGGCATCTGAAAGCTGTTAGAGCATGCTGAACAGCTAGCATCTCTTTTTGGTTGATGTGCAGATGAATTTGATTCTGGCGCCAGTGGTCCTGAATGCACCTGCCATCCAGATGTGCCCCCAGGAATAGTCTGATGCGTCTGTGGTTAGAGTCTGTGTGGCATGGGGTTGTGTAAAGGGAAGTCCCCTGTTGCGGTTGCATGCTGCTGCACACCAAAGAAACTCTGTCCTGAGACAAGGTTTGATAGTTTCCAGGTCGTGAGAATGTTGGCACCAAAGACTTAAGTACCATTGAAGTTTCCTCATATGCAGTCTGGCATATGGAATTAGTAGAATGCAGGAGGCCATGAACCCTAGAGCCTGCAGGATTTTCCTTGCAAATTACTGGGTTCTGGTGGCTATGAGTGAAGTAGCCTGTCAGATAGGCTTGTTTTTCTGGAATAAGGAATGCCATCTGGGATTCTGTTTCCAAGCTTGCTCCCAGGAATACAATCTTTTGACTGGGGACTAGTTTTGATTTCTTTTCATTGATAGTGTACCCCAGGGAGGTTAGAAGGTCCTTTACAAAAGGTCAGGTGCTGCAACAGCTTTTCCTGACTGCCTGCTTGAATCAGGCAATTGTCCAAGTAAGGGTATATTTGAGTCTCCCTCTGTCTGCAATAGGCAATGGCTGGAGCCAGCCATTGGAGCAGTGGATAAGCCAAAGGGAAGTGCAGAGAACGGATAATGCATAGATCCTGCCCTGAAAAGTAGACATTTCCTGCAAGAGTCCCTGATAGGGATGTGTAGATAGGCTTCCTTTAGGTCAAGGGTGGCTAACCAGGCATCTTTGGACAGCATAGGGAGAAGCTGCTGTAGGGAGAGCATTTTGAATTTTGGAACCACCAGGAAGGGGTTTAGAATGGATAGTTCCAAGATTGGGCGCCAGGTGCCCTCTTCTCTGGGAGCCAGGAAAAGTCTGGAATAAAAACCTTGACCTATCTGTTCTGCAGGAACAGGGTGAATCGTCCTTATGGAGAGCAGAGATTGAACTTTGTGCCTCTGCCCACTGGTTTGGCGGAAGGTCTGGGAACCCTTTTGGGGTTGGCAGCGTGTGGAAATAAAATCTGTACCCCTGGGATACTATGTTGAGGACCCATTGGTCATTGGTGATAGATTTTGCATGGTGAGCAAGTTTTCCTCCTCGGGGCACCAGCAATGGGGCAGAGGTGAGGAGTGGAGTTTAAAGTCATTGTGAATCTTTCCATATGGGGGTGGCTTAGCACTCCCTCTTTTAGAAGCGGAGGTACTCCATTGCTTAGATCTCTGCATACCCTGAGAATGTAATCTGGGGGGGTGGGGGGGGGTCTGTTTCCCCTGGGTCTGGTTTGAGATGGCCTTGAGGGGGCTGGAAAGGACCAATGTTGCGGGGCAATGCCTACTGAATGTTGGAGGTCGCACTTGCAAAGAATACTGTCTGCATAGACTTAGCCTTTTCGTCCATGTTTTTAAAACCTCTTCTGCTTTGACGCCAGATTGACCTTGTTCAAAGGAGCGTCCAGTAATTTTGATTTGAAGTGGTCTGGCATGGTCTGCTCCTGCTCCTTAAGCCAAGCATGCCTTCTAAGTACAGAACCTGTGACTGCTGCCTTGCAAGATGCTTCTAGGGAGTCAAACCCACACTGCAGGGTATGCTTGCTGACTTGGCTTGCAGAATGTATAAGCTCCTGCAATTCTTTACTTTCTGCAGTCAGGAAAGGTAGATAATTTTTGCTTAATAAGTTCCATAGCATGTTGTTGGTATTTCAGCATGTGGAACTGGCAAGTCAATGCTCTAATGGCGAGAGTTGCAGGGGTGTATACTTTTTTTACCCAGTCTTTTTAAAGCTTGGGAATCCCTGTCCGAAGGGGTGGGATTCTTAGCAGTAGTTGCTTTAATTCCTTTAGACCCTTGGGAATTTACCTCTGGGTCAGCAGTAGGATTTTTGAAAAGAAATCTGTGGGAGTCAGGGACTGGATTCCATGAAGACATAATCCACAACATCCAGAACAAGAGACATAAAAGGTCTGTGCTGTGATCACTCTAAATTTCCTGAGTCTCTTTTTGGACTGAGGATAATCCTGGCATTCCCAGTGGAAATGCTCTCTCAAAGTATGTAGTGTTTCACCAAAAGAAAAATCCTCTGGAGGGGAGGCAGAGGGAATGGATTCCTCTGCATCTGAATCCTCAGACAGAAAAAGGCCTGCCTTCATATTCAGAAACCTCAGTCGGACTCTTGGTCAGGTAAAGCTGCTGGGGACAGGTCTCTTTCTCTTAACAGGGGAAGGCTGGCTTCCCCCTAATCAGTATGATCAGGTCTTCTGCCATTTTCAGCATGATCAGGTCTTCTGCCATTTTAAGCATTTGAGATTGTGGCAAGGAAGAGGCGCTTGAGGTTGGGTCGTCTTTTTTTAGGCATAGCTCGTACTCTTGGCTTTAGAAACTCTGTAGTTTTAGAAATAACTGAAGACGCGAAAAAAAGTCTGTTTGTGTCGAATATTGGTAATGCGAACAACTTCCTCAGAAGCCAGTGCCCACACAGCAGCTCCGGACCCATTCAAGATAACATCTGCAGGTTCCATAGTCAAGAGTCTTGCGGCATACCTGACTCCGAACAGGTCTCGGTAGCGGCCTGCGAATCCATTCAAAGCGGGCATCAGGGGCTGCGAAAGCACCACACTGAGTACACCACACTGAGTACTGGCGACTAGCTTAATGGAAGAGTCGGCAGTTTTGGACCTGTGCGGTCTCAGTCTACCTTTACATTTTTTCGGAAGATTAGTAGACAGCTTACAGTAGCCATAACAAAGCACAAAAAGTACAGTTGTGTACACTTACCATAAATGTAGATGTTAGAGAGTGCATTCACTGTTGCAGTCATTACATTTGGGGTAACCTGCTGGCAGGTTGCCCTCAAGTCTGCCTGAATCCCAAAGTCTTGGGTCCTGCGTCAGTTGCTGTCTCTTCTTCTATGACGTCCGGTATAAAATAAGCAGCCAACGCCATTTTCTTTAGTTTTTCTTGCCCCAAATAAGTAGCAAAAAAAAAAAAAAAATTGTACATCTGTACACACAGACACACAGACACACAGACACACAGACACACAGACACACAGACACACAGACACACAGACACACAGACACACAGACACACAGACACACAGACACACAGACACACAGACACACAGACACACACACTTCACCTTCATCTACAAGCAAATACACCACATAGGTTGTAGAAGACAGAGAAGGAAAGAAACTCCAGAATGAAAGGGGGGATGGCGGGCGGGTAACCTAGACTGCAACAGTGAATACACTCGAACATCTACATTTATGGTAAGTGTACACAACTGCACCATTATCTTTGTGTTTCACTGTTGCAGTCATTACATTTGGATAGAATCCCAAAGCTATGGTTGGGAGGTGGAGCTAAACAGCATTAGGTGCGGCTGTAAGGCCCTGCAGAACTGCAGTGGCAAAGTCTGCCCTGGACTTAGAGAGGCAAATGATAATGCTTTGTAAAGGTGTGAACAGAACTCCAAGTAGCAGCCTCTAGAATGTCTTTGGTTGGTACTCCTCTGAGAAAGGCTGCTGAAGTAGCTGCAGCTCTGGTGGAATGAGACCTAATGCCCTTCGGCACAGGTTTACCATGGTGTAAGTAGCAGAAACTAATACAGTGGCTTATCCACTTTGAAATAGCCTTTCCTTCTGATCCTGCAGCATACGTCACTAGCAGTTGCTCAGTTTTTCTTAGAGCTTTAGTCCTGCTCAATTAGAATCTTAGCTGGTCTGTGTACATCCAAGGAATACAGAATTCTCTCCCCTTTGTTCTGCAGATTTGGATAAAAGGTTAGCAGATGAATAGTTTGGTTAAGAGCCACAATGGAAACCACCTTAGGCATAAATGTTGGATTGGTCTTCAGAGACACCCTGTCTGGGTAAAATATGATAAAGGCTCCACAGCCATGAGGGTCTGTAGCTCCGAGACTCTTCCTGCTGAAGTAATTGCAGGTAGCAGAGCGGTTTTCCATAAGAACTTTATATCAGCAGTAGCAGCTGGTTCAAATGGAGGCAGGGTGAGCTTTTCCAACACACAATTGAGGTCCCATGCAGGCATTGGTGATCTTCTAGGAGGCCTTAAACTTTTTAGCTCCTCTAAGATACTGCTTTAGTAAAGGATAAGAAAAGATTGGTGGCTCTGTATTATAATGAGCCAAAATGGCAAAGGCATGGATTTTAATTGATGAGAAAGACGGGCCTTTGTCAAGCATCTCAGTCAAGTATTGTAATATCTGAGGAATATTTGGTTCTGCTGCATCAGTTCCTTGTGCTCGATTCCAAGCACAGAATCTCTTCCATTTATCAGCTAGTGCTAGGCCTTCTGGCTTCCAAAATGACATCCATCACAGCTTTACTGAGAGGTGCTGTTTGTCTAACTATATGATTAGCCATGCTGCCAGGTTCAGTGTCTGGAGTAGATCGTGCAGGATCCGATTTGTTTTGCTGAGACAATAGTTGAGGTCTTTTGAGTTTAGGTCCAAGCTGGTATTGAGACAAGTTCCTTAGGATTTGGTATCCGTATTGGCGGGGCCAGTCCGGGGCAATTAATATCATCTTTGGCTTCTCGTCTGACTTTTAGGAGGACCTTGGGAAGAACAGGCAGAGGAGAAAAGGCATAAACTGATGGAAACTAAAGGATAGGGCGTCCACTTTCTATGCTTGCTTGTGATTAAGTCCTTGTGCAGAATCCTTTCAATTGGTAATTTTGAGGAGAGGCAAATAGATCTATGTCTGGGCTCCCCCATTTCTTTATCATCATGCTGAAGACTTGTGGATCTAGTTTCCACTCGTGAGGATCCATAAGGTTTCTGCTTAAGTCGTCTGCCAGAGTATTTTGTTTTCCTGGCAGGAATTGAGCTTGAAGATGTATTTGGCAAGTCAAAGGTGTGTTCCACAGTGCCATAGCTAATCTGCAAAGGGGGTATGGGTGCGTGCCCCCATGCTTGTTTATGTACCACATGGCCATGGTGTTGTCAGTCTTTATTAGTAGCTGTCCTGGATGAAGCAAGTCCTTGAAGGCTGTCAGGGCATTTTGAACAGCTAGCATCTCTTTCTGGTAGACATGTAGATGCATTTGTTTTGGGGTCCATATGCCCTGAATGCCTCTTCCCACCATATGGGCTCCCCATGCATAATCTGATGAGTCTGTTAAGGTTTGACTGGCAAGGGGTAGAGTGAAGGGCAGTCCCATGTTTTGGTGACATGCCTTTGCCCACCATAAAAACTCCTGTTGTAGGCAGGGAATGAGAGGAATTAGAAGTCATGTACCTACCATAACGTTCCATGTTAGTGGTCTTCTCTCGCCTTCTTTCTTGCTGGATGGGCTCGGAGCCGATCCTCGGCTCCGACTCGGCACTTGCTAAGCTCGAGAGTCACTTTTACCAGCTCGAGGCAGCCCCATATCCCATGATACAAGGCGGTAATTACCCAGATCTCGTTTGGTATCTAGAGGAAAAAACTGCCTATAAAAACTTTCCACTAAGGAAAGAGAAACACTAACCTAAAAAGGCTGTAATGGAAACCAGGTAATCAAGGACAACTATCTGGTGTCCAAGGAAGAAGAATCTTCCAGAGAAAAGGGGAGATCAAGGTCTGTCCAGGCAAGGGGGACAGGAGGGAGGGACGCAAGAAAGAAGGCGAGAGAAGACAACTAACATGGAACGTTATGTAAGTACATAACTTCTAAATGTTAAGTTGTCAATCTCGCCTTCATTCTTGTTGGATTGGACCGCGTCCCTAGCACCTCTATCCTGGGTGGCTCAATGGAACAGACTCTTGAGAACAGTGGAACCAAAGCTTGCCCTGTCCCTGGAGGCCAAATCCAATTTGTAATGAGAAACGAAGGTACGAGGAGTGGCCCAAGTGGCTGCTGCACAAATAGTATCTAAGGGTAGTCTAGCCTCAAAGGCTGTAGAAGTGGCTAGACCTCTTGTGGAATGAGCTTTAGGTTTTGAGTTCAGCTGTTTGCCCCTAAGCTGATAAATGTCAGAAATGGTGGAAGATAGCCATCTAGATAAGGTCACCTTAGAAACAGGGAGACCTTTTCTATTTTCAGCATAAGACAGAAGAGCTGATCGGACTTCCTAAATTGCTTTGTTCTACCAAAGTAATATCTAAGTTGGCGATGAACATCTAAGTAATGCAATTTTTGTTCCGCCCTGTTAGAATAATTTGGAAAAAATACAGGGAGATCAATGGATTGGTTTAAATTTGCCTTGGAAGCAATCTTGGGCAAAAAGGATGGGTTGGTTCTCAAGGATACTCTGTCTTTGTGGAAGACCAAATAAGGGGGACGAACACAGAGGGCATGAAGTTCAGACACTCTTCTAGCCGAGGTAATAGCGACTAGAAAAAGTGTCTTCCAAGAAAGAAACTTTAATGAACATGAAGCAGCCGGTTCAAAAGGGGGAAGTATCAAGGATGTCAGCACTAAATTTAAATCCCACTGTGGTGGAGGATCTCTAACAGGGGGTTTAAGAAGGAACACTCCTTTGAGAAAGGCTTTACAAAGTTTGTGGGACATAATGTTGTGGTCTGCAAAGCAGACATGAAAGTTAGAGATTGCAGCCCACTGAACTTTAATGTGGAAGACGAAGAACCTGAGTGAAAAATTTCCGCAAGGAAATCCAAGACCGACTGAATAGGGGCAGTAAAGGGGTCTATGTTCTTAGATTTTGCCCAAAAAGAGAAGCGTTTCCACTTGCTAGAATAAATCCTCCTGGTAGAGGACTTAAGAGAAGCTACTATGAGATCTCCAACGGGGTTAGAGATCATAGGAAGCCTGGCTAAGGAAGGAAGTGGAGCAACCAAGCTGTGAGGTTGAGGGAAGGAACTGACCGGTGCAGTTGACCCGACTGGTGGGTCAGAAGATCTGGAACTGGGTCCAGATGCCAAGGCCGCACCAAAAGATGGCGATGAAGGAACGAGAACCAAATTTGTCGAGGCCAGTAAGGGGTAATGAGAATCATTTTGGCTCTCAAGACGGTAGCTTTCTGGAGTACTTGTGGTATCAAAGGAAAGGGAGGAAAGGCATAAAGTAGTCCCCGGGGCCAATCTTGGGTAAGAGTGTCTCTGGGGGGATGGCCCGGAAGTGGGAAGAGAGAAGAAGTCTGGGCATTTGCTGTTTTGGGGTGTAGCAAAAAGATCGCAGCATGGGCGGCCCCACTTCTGAAAAATCTCCTCCACAATGGATTGCTTGAGAGACCACTCGTGAGGCATGAGAATAGCTCTGCTCAATCTGTCCGCTATTATGTTGGTTTTCCTGGGGATATGCATTGCTACCAGAAACCGATGAGAGGAGATCGCCCATTGCCAAAGTCTGAGAGCTTCTCGACACAAGGGATAGGACTTGGTTCCGCCCTGCTTGTTGATGTACCACACGACGGACATGTTGTCCGTGTGAACTGCAATAGTCCCTAAAGGGAGAAAGTCGTAGAGGGCTTGCG
Organism: Protopterus annectens; assembly: GCF_019279795.1. Classification (NCBI taxonomy): domain Eukaryota; kingdom Metazoa; phylum Chordata; order Ceratodontiformes; family Protopteridae; genus Protopterus; species Protopterus annectens. Next base: position 247,662,150 of record NC_056749.1, read on the forward strand.
ACGTTAAAAAGCACTGCTCATCTCTAGGACATTTATGTGCAGGTGGTATTCGAACGGTTGCCACGTGCCATGAACCATCCTGCCCTGATAATGTCCCCCCCACCCGATCAGGGAGGCATCCGAAGTGACCGTGGCTACCGGGGCCGGGGGAACAAATGGTCTGCCCTGATGAACTAGAGGAGAGGAAATCCACCAGGATAGATGGTTCTTGCAGGTCTGTGTCACCAGAAACTTGTGACGCATGGGAAGCTGTTGGAAGGACCATTGGGTGAACAACATCCATTGTAGGAGACGCATGTAAAAGCGGGCCAGAGGAAGAAGTGTTATGGCAGCTGCCATGAGGCCCAAGACTTTCCGGACCAACCTGGCTTGCGCCCTGTTGCTGGATAGGATGATCCAAACGTGGTTTTGGATATCTAGGATTCTCTGACTTGTTAGGTTTGCTGACATCCGAGTAGTGTCTAGATTTGCGCCTATAAAGGTAATAGATTGGCAGAGCGACAAGGAAGACTTTTCGAAGTTGACTGAAATTCCTAAGTGGCCGTAGAGACGTAGAGTGTAAACTCTGGCTTAGAGGAGTTGATGCCTGGTGGGGGCTGAGAAGAGCCAGTCCTCGAGATATGGAAACACCTGGAATCCTTGACGTCTCAGGTGAGCCGTGACCACTGCCATTCATTTGGTGAACACTCTGGGGGCTGTAGTGAGGCCAAAGGGCAGGGCTCCTAATTGAAAATGACTGGTCCCCAGCCGAAAGCGGAGAAAACTTCTGGAGCGTCTGTGAATCTTTATACGATAGTACGCATCCTGAAGAAGGTCTATAGAGCACATCAATCGATTTTGCCCTTTCTGGGCAAAGACAACTGGAAGTGTGACCATCCAAAATCTTGTCTTTTTGACAGACTTGTTGAGCCTGCTGAGGTCTAATATTGGTCTCCAGTCTCCCGTCTTTTTGGGGACCAAAAAGAACCTGGAGTAGATTCCGGACTCTAAATGATCTTTTGGTACTGGCTGGATGGCCCTTTTCTTTAGAAGCTTTGACACCTCTAATTTCGCAATTTCCCTTAGACCGGGTGGTACGTCTGGAAGGGAACCTCTTTGAGGGAAGGGGCTTTCCTCGAAGGGAATCTTGTAACCCTCGGATATGATCGACTGTACCCATTTGTCTTGAGAGAGGGAAAGCCAGGCTTCTGGGTACAGCGACAATCTTCCCCCGACTGCCTCCAAGGGTGGGCAGTTGGGCAACACCTCAGGGATGCTGGAAGGGCTTGTCAGAGAGAGGCTCTCTGGAGCCCTGGTTCTGCGGACCCCCTCTGCCCCTAGGGCGGCGTCTATAGTTATTGCCCCCTCTGCCTCTGGGGGTAAACTGACCTAGTGCGTCCGGCGTCACTCCTTGAGATTTTCGGAACCACATCTTCCCCCCCTTCTGACCTTTGGGATAAGGCCTGGAAGGGGCGGAGAAACTGACTCCTATGGCAGAACGAGTTTTGCCATCTTGCTCACACCTGGTCAAAGTGTCCTTCACCTGAGGAACAAACAATGTTGACCCATCAAAGGGAGAGTTTGTGAAGGACGCCTTAAAGGGGTCTGCAAAATTAGAGCCGCATCCAGGACTGACGTCCGAGAGCCACTCCTGTGCCTGCAGCTCTACTCGACCCATCGGCTGCATAAGAAATGAGCCGCATGGAGGAGTTGGTTATGGAATTAAGGATTCCCAGCTGAGAAGCAATCTTTTCTTGAGCTCCTGCTGCTGAAGGATCCTGTACTACTTCACCTAATTCTTTAAGGATGTCCCTGTGAAGTCTGGTGAATTGACATAAATAATTCAGCGAACGCATAGCAAAGGTCGCTGAGGAAAACATCCGCTTGCCATACCTGTCCATGGTCCTAGACTCCTTGTTAGGAGGATGGACCGGTACGGAAGGATCTGCAAGTTCCTTCTTGGTGGCGGCCGCCACCACCATGGCATCAACCGGGACACCTTTGGTAAGAAACTGTTTTTCAGCGGGGGCCGTAATAAATGTTGAAGGTCTCCTGGGGACTGGTTCCACCGAATCATGAGATGCCCACGCCTTTCGAGCTATGACCTCCATGAGAGGGTCGAAAGGCGGAGACACCCAGGAGGTGGAGGGTCGAGATCCAAAAGCCTCCAGGTATACAGATTCATCCTCGGAGGGGTTAATGAATGGCCAGTTCCCCCTCTGTTTAAGGAGCTCAAGGATGTCCGAAAAGGAGACATCCTCAGAGGGGGATCTTGGGGACCCCTCCGATTCATCCAAATCTGTATCCGATGTTGTAGACTCAGGGGAGTCCAAGTGCTTCCTCTTGCAGGTCCTCTTACGCGGGGGTTCACCTGAAGGATCAGGAGAAACCTCGGAAGAGGAAGTTCTTCCCAATGGGGAAACCTGGGGCGATGGATCTCTGGGTCCGGGAGCAAGAGAGCGGGAAGAGGTATCTACAGGCACCGTAGAGGGAGGAGCTAAAAGGAACCGACTGCTGACTGAGCTCAGGGGCTAGCACACTCCACATCACCTCGAAGGCTCCCCTCCCAGGGAGGGCCGAGAGATCCAGCTCCGAAGAAACTGGGATCCCTGGTCCCACCGAGAGGGAAGGCTCCGAAGCAGATGTCGGGGCCGAGCTCACCAAGGCCAAAGCCCCGAGAGGGAGAGCGGGGTCGGGCAAGGGTCCGATGCCACTCGCCCCCTCGGAACCGACCAGGGAAGCCCGACGCCCGGATCCCTCCAAGGAAGGTCTCAAGGAGGAGATAGGAGTCAAGGACGACGGAGCCGAAAAGTGTGGTATCGGCTCCAAAGCCGCAACAGTCACGGTACCAATAAACTCCGGCTCCGAACTCTGTCAGAGAGTCGAAGGAGGAATCTCAGGAGGGTGTAGAATAGCGGTCTGCTGAGACGGGCTATGGAGCATTTGGGTTAGTGCCTGTGATTTTAATAGCCTACTCACCACTCTCTCTAAATCATGGTCTGATAGCCTGGAAGACCTCGATCGGCTCCGATGGCTCCGCTCCGAAAGCAGGGGGGAAGCTGGAGCAGAGTGTATAGATTCCAAAGAAGGAGATCTAGACCTCTTTTTGGACGGAGCCATCGGAGCCAAAGAAACCTCGGCTCCAGTCAGAGCCGATAACTTATCGGCTCCGAGTGGAGGCACAGATATCTCGGCTCCAGCCGGAGCCGAGACATGCTTCGATGCTAGGGTGTCTGCTCCAGCCGGAGCCTACACAGCTGCCGAAGCCAGGGTATCGGCGCCGATACTGTAGCTTCCACTAAGGAAAGATCGGCTCTGGACGGAGCCGATGTCGACTCCGGCGGAGTTGAAACCAAGACCACCGAATTGGACACCGAAGCCTGGGTCTTGGAAGGCTTGGAGGGCTTCCCGGAACAGACCTTGGCCGGGGAGCTCTCAGGCTTAAGGAGACCCCAGAGGATCAATTTATTTCTACGTTCCTGCAGGGCTCTCTGGCTAAAGGAATGACAGATAGCACAGGAGTCCTGCAGGTGTAGGGATCCCAGGCAATAAATACAAGAAGTGTGACAGTCTGTCAGAGACATCTTCTGACAGCACGAGTCACACTTCTTGAAACCTGAGACCCTAGTATCTTTAGACATGTCTGGCCTAACACACACACACACACACACACACACACACACACACACACACACACACACACACACACACACACACACACACACACACACACACACACACCAATCAGACCAAAAAAGATACCAACAACTAAATTAAGAGTAAATAATTAGTTATTATTAACAGTGACACAACACACACACCTAATTTCTGACAGGAACTGTGAGGGTGGGAAAAGGCCTAAGGCCCGAAACACAGAAAACTATGGAAGAGTGAACTAAGTGGGAATACACCACACAACACCCACATCTAGGAAATCCTGACAGGAACTGTAAGGGAGGGTAAGGCCCAAGGCCCAAAGCTCTATGACCTAAGAATAAGGGGTTAAAGAAAGGGGTATGGAGCTAAGTGAATATAGGATTTACTAAAATTGCTATAAAGAACAAAATTTTAGGGAATTGGGTCTAAATATCCTGACTAACAACAATATCAAATCACTTACCAGGAGCTGGTAAAAAAGATGACCTCACTAGCGAAGCAGCAAACGAGATCTAGGTAATTACCGCCTTGCATCATGGGATATGGGGCTGCCTCGAGCTGGTAAAAGTGACTCTCGAGCTTAGCAAGTGCAGAGTCGGAGCCGAGGATCGGCTCCGAACCCATCCAGCAAGAATGAAGGCGAGATTGACAACTTAACATTCATTGTTTCCAGACTGTGACAATGCTGACTCCATAAACTTTTTAGATACCATTGAAGTTTCCTGATATGCAGTCTTGCATATGGAATCAGTAGGATGCAGGATGCTATGAAGCCCAAAGTCTGCAGAATTTGTCTTGCAGATAACTGGGTTTTTGTTGCCATCAGTTTATAGTCAGTTGCCTTTGTCTGACTGGGCAGTTGTAATCAAGCTTGCACCTAGGAATGTTATCTTTTGAGACGGTACCAGTTGTGATTTTTCATTTATTGTGTACCCTAGACATGTTAGAAGCTTTTTCACAAACGCCAGGTGTTGAAGAATGTCCTTGTTCTCCGCTTGAATGAGACAGTCGTCCAAGTAAGGATACATTTGTATACTTTTGTCTGCAAAATGCAATCACTGGTGCCAGGCACTTTGTAAAGACCCTGGGCGCGCAGTAGATAAGCCAAAGTGCAGTGTAGAGAATTGGTAATGCATTAAGCCAGCCTTGAATCAGGGGCATCTTCTGCATGATTGTCTTATTGGGGCATGCAGGTATGCCTCTTTTAGGTCTGTCGTCACCAGCCAAGCATTCTTGCCCAGCATGGGCAGAAGCTGCTGCAAAGTTAGCATTTTGAATTTTGGAATATCCAGGTATGTGTTCAAAATCGATAAATCCAGTATTGACCGCCAGGCCTTTGTCCTTAAAGGATACCAAGAACAATAGAGTAAAAATCTTGTCCTTTTTCCTGTTCTGGTACTGGCTGAATGGCCCCCATATCCATGAGGGACGTAATCTGATTTTGTGCCTCTGCCCACTGATTTTTTGGCAGATCTGTCCAACCGTTTGCCAATGGCAGAGTATGGAAATGGAATCTGTATCCCTGTGATACTATGTTTAGCACCCACTTGTCCTGGGTTATTAACTGCCAATTTTGAGCAAAAAGTGCTAATTTTCCCCCTAGGGGTGCGGCCAAAAGATAAGTGCTTGGTGAAAGCAGAGGGAAGTCATAGGGACTGTTTTCTGTAGGTTTGCGCTTTATCTCCTCCAGATTTGGAGGTAGAGGCGCCCCATTGCTTTGACCTGTATGAATCTTGCGCTTGGTATCTGGAACCCTTAGGGTGTCTGAATTTGCCCCTTTGAGCTCTGACACAGGAAAAGACCAATTTTTTCTAGGCCAGCGTCTAATGAATCTTGGTGGCTGCACTTGTAAGAAGTCTTTTACAGTTTGCATAGACTTAGCTTTGTCTTCCATTTTCTTTAAAACCTCTTCTACCTTAATACCAAACAGAGTATCATGCTGTAAAGGTGCATCTAGTAATTTAGCTTTAACATGATCAGGCAAGTTTTGTTCCTTTAACCAGGCATGCCTCCTAAGCACAGACCCAGTAACTGCGGCCCTGCAGGAGGCCTCTAAGGAATCAAAACCAAATTGCAAAGTATGCTTTCCAACCTGTTCAGCTGCATGCCATAATTCCTGCAATTCTCTGCAGAAATCAACAATTTTCTATTTCAGCAATCCCATAACATGTTGTTGATACTTGAGCATATGAAACTGGCAGTTTAAGGCCCTAATTGCCAAGGTTGCAGATGTATAAACCTTTTTTTCCCCCATCTATCCAGTGCCCTTGAATCTCTGTCAGAGGGGGTAGGATTTTTTGCTGTTGAGGTTTTAACTCCCTTTGGACCCTGTGAAATAGTTTCAGGATCAGCAGCAGGGGTTCTAAATAAAAATTTGTGAAAGTCAGGGACCCTGAGCCGGAGGTAAGGAATCACGGGTCAAACTGGACTCCAAAAACACAACATCCACAATGTCTAAAACAGGGTGCATGGCTAAAGGCTTCTGTTGAGGGAGAAGAAAATCCCCGAGCCTCTTTTTAGATTCTGAGAAAAATTCTCCTGCAAAGTATGCAAGGTTTCTCCAAATGAATAATCCTCAGGAGGTGATGCAGATGGTATAGGCTCCTCCGAATCAGAATCCTCATAGGGAGGTATAGATAATTCCTGATCAGAAGAGGAATCAGAAGAAATAGAAACCTGATCTGAAGATCCATAATCAGATAAGAGGCCTAGGCAAGACACTGGAGGGGGATGGGAACCCCTGATCAAGGTAATAAGGTCTTCAGCCATTTTGATAATCTGTTTTAGGCACACAGGCCTGTGCATGTGGCTCATGTGTCAGTTTTTAGAAGTTGCTTTTGTCTTTGGTTTTGCAGCCGTCGGTTTGATATAAAAATGTTGAGGCCTAAATACACCCTCAGAAGCCGGTGCCTGCTCAGCAGCTCCGGACCCATCCGAGGGAGTTACACCCGTGGGTCCAATACTTTATCTCACGGCATGCCAGACTCCACATGGGTGTCGGTAGGGGCCTGCGACTCCAAAGTAGCGGGTATCAGGGGCTGCAAAAGCACCTCACCGAGTACTGGCTTAGGAGAAGCTTAGTCGGTTTTGGGCCTCGACTGTCTCTCTCTGTCCTTTTTTTGTACTTATGTACTCCGGTAGTTGGATTGCTATCAGACGACATTTCTGGGTAGTTAAATCTCCTTCCAAAATACTTTGCAGCAAAAATATACCAACGCTTAGTGCGTTGGTTAAATCTAGCACAAAACCGACATCCAGGCAAGTTGTGATTAGGGCCTAGGCAAGGAATACCGTACAAATGGAAATCCTTATGAAGTATTTGCTTCCCACAAGTAATACAATTATTAACTTTTTCTGACCTTGGTATGGAGCAAGAAAAAAAAGTTTCCCCAATGGGGTACTTGGCTTTAGTGAAGACTTTGGTTCTGAAACTCAACATTTCAGGAGTTGGCCGACTGGCACTTGCGAAATGCTTCTGCTTCGGGCACCGCGCAGCAAGAAAGACTAAAGAAAATGGCATCGGCTGCTTGTTTTATACCCCTGACGACAGGAAAGAGACAGCAACTGACACAGGACCCAAGACTTTGGAATTCAAACCGACTGAGAGCAACCTGCCAGCAGATTACCCCAAATGTAATGACTGCAACAGTGAAACGCGAAAAACATCTGACATGAAAAACATCTCGACAGCGAGGTACGTTGTGGTCTGGGCCTAAACAGGTGACGCAGTAAGAATGGAAATCTCCGTGTGGTATTTGCTTTCCACAGGCGAGACAATTGTTAACTTTTCCTGACATAGGTTAGAGCAAGAAAAAAGGATCCTCAACGGGATACTTGGCTTTAGAAGACTTCAGGATAATTCAATTTCGGAAACGAAAACTCAGGTAGCGGCCGACTGGCACTCATGCGAACTGCTTCTGCTTCGGGCTCAACCGACGCAGAAATACCAAGTCTCTGGTATTTGGGCAGACTTGAGGGCTACCTGCAGGCAGATAACACAAGTGTGATGACTGCAACAGTGAAACACTAAGAACATCCAACTACTCAGATGGAACATTATGGCGAGTACATAGGTTGGTGCTAGGTTAATAGGCCCTAGGGCCTATACAAGCCTAGCCATAACAATTCCCTGGCTATTTCTTCCCACACTATTTACTTCCCTGGACCCCTGTCTAGCAGGGCGAAGTAGTTGTTTTCATTTGTTCTTCAACTTGTGGGACAGAGTCCCCAGCTACTATAACCTAGGTGGCCCTCGTGGAAGGATATTTCAGAGCACAGCGGAGAGAAAGGATGCCCTGTTCCTGCATACGATGTCCAATTTATAATGAGAGATGGAGGTATGACATGAAGCCCAAGTAGCTACAGAACAATAATCCAGTGAAACCCTGGACCAAAAAGCCACTGAAGTGGCCAGAGATCAGTGGAATGTGCTTTTACCTGACCTGGCAGGGAAATCCCTCCGATAGAATACACCCGGACAACACATTGGGAAATCCAACGGGCAATAACTTTGAATGCTGGTTTCCCCAAAAAGGGTTTGGAATAAGAAACGAAAAGTTGATCAGATTTATGAAAGGGTTTTGCCTGTGCAAATAGAAACATAACTGTATATGTACATCCAACAAATGCAACTTATATTTTACCTTGTTTTGAAAATTTGTGAAGACCACCAGGAGATTTATCATCTGGTTAATGTTGGCATCTGAAGCTACCTTGGGAAGGAAAGGATGGGTTAGTATGCAAAGACACACTGTCCTTATGAAAAATCATACAAGGGGCCTTGATCGATAGTGCTTGAAGTTCTGACACTCTCCTGGCAGAATTAATGGCAACCAAGAATGCAGTCTTCCATGACAGAAATTGCAAATCCACCAAAACTGCAGGTTCAAAGGGGGGCAAAACTAATGCCTAAAGCACGAATGCAAGATCCCACAGAGGTGCTGGATCCTTCAGCAGGGGTCTCATAAGAAATGTACCCCTTAAGGAAGGTCTTGCAAAGCAAGTCCAATTGTCCCCCACATGAAAATTGGAAACTGCAGCCAGCTGAACTTCAACTGTAGAGGAACTGGCACCTTGTTGAAAAATCCCAGACAAGAATTCTAACATAGCAGAAATTGTAGAAGTAAAAGGATCCAATGCAAGCTACAAAGCTCATACAGAAAAATGTTTCCACTTGCTATAGCACTTATGAGCCACCAGCAGAATTCTTTTAAACGGAAGATAAACCGGGAGTCCTGATAATCATGGGAAATGGAGCAACCAAGCAGTGAGCTTTAGACTGTCCAGGTCTGGAGAGTCCCTGAAAGGTGAGAAATTGAGATCCAGAACTGGATATAGCATCCACAGTAGAGTCACCAGACGAGACCACAATGAGGGAAACCAAACTTGGCGAGGCCAAAATGGGGCAATGAGGATCTCAAAACTTTCCAGCCTGCAATCTTTCTGAAGAAACTTTGGTATCAAGGGTAGAGGAGGATAAGCATGAAGACTGGGACGCCAAGCATTAAGTTAGAGTGTCTCTGCGGGCTTCTCCTCGAGGGGGATGCATTTCGCGTTGGAAGGAGATGCAAAAAGGATCTCAGCAAGGCTGACCAATTGTGAAAGATCTGTTCCACTACTGAAGGATTCGGAGACCACTTGTAAGGCATCAGGATAGATCTGCTGAGCCTGTCCCTCAGAATGTTGGACCTTTCCGCAATGTACAGTGTCACCAGAAATTGGTTGCTGGAGATTGCCCATTCCCAGACTCTCCTGGCTTTGCGACAAAGGGAATAAGATCTGCCACCCCCCATTTGTTGCTAAAGACCAATCACATGTCTGTCTGCAGAACAATTGCCCCTATTGGAAGATGGGCATGGAGAGCCTGCAGCCAGAGAAGCACAGCACTCCTATTCAGGACGTTGACATGCAAACTGGTCTCCGATGGGGACCACATGCCTTGGACTGTCCTTCCTACGCAATGCCACCCCCAACTCCGCTGGGTGGCAACCATGGTCACAGTGACCTTGGGAAATGAAGGGAGTAAAAGGATGTAGGGAATGAATCCACCACCGAAAAGAGGTCCTGCACACTTGGGAGATTTGAACAGGATGAGACAACGGTAGATCTAGCAGAGACCATTATACAGAAAGAGTCCACTGAAGGATCCACACGTGAAGACACACCAAGGGTAGAAGATTGATTGTGGCAGCCACAGACCCCAATGCCCGTAGTACAACTGCTGTCAGAGATTGGGACTGAAGATTGCAAAGAACATCCAGCTTCAGGCTGTGTATCCCATCTGGAGTAAGGAAGACCTTTGCCTGGAAAATGTCTAACCGAGCCCCAATGAAGTTTTAATGTCTGAAATGGGCTAAAGATGATGTGCTGAGATTGATGGTGATGCCTAACCTCTGGGGTAGTAAAAGAAAGGAATCCCTTGCTTGATAGAGTTGACACTTGGAAGGGGCAACGAGGAGCCAATCGTCCAGGAAGGGGAAAACTTGAATGCCCTGAAGTCTCAGGTGAGCCACTACTACCATCACTTTGGTGAAACACCCTGGGGGCTATGGTAAGACCAAAGGGAGCACTCTGAATTGATAATGACTAGCTCCCAGCCAGAAGCGGAGAAACCTCAGAGTACCCGTCCATCTGAATATGATACTACGCATCTTGGAGGTCAAACACATTCAATTGTTCTCCTGCAGGAAGGGCAGGATAGACTGAAGGGTGACTATCCGGAATTTCATCTTTGCTACTAAAAGGCAAGGTTCAAGGTGGAAAGATCCAGAATTGGTCTTCGTTCCCTCGTCTTTTTTGGCACAAAAAAGAATCTGGAATAAATGCCTAATCCGGACTGGTCTTTGGGGACATGTTGAATGACCAGTTTTTCTAGCAGCTTTGCCATTTCCAGTGCTGCATCCTCCCTCTGTGTGGTTGCAACATCCGGGAGGTGTTTTGGTGGTAGAGGTGGCTGAAAGAATGGGATTGAATAACCTCTGGACATAACCTACAACGCCCAACTATCTGTTGTGATGACGAGAAACTCCCATTAGGTGCAACAATAACTAGCCCCAGACTGCCTCCAGAGACTGACAGTCGGGCAACCCTTCAAGGCTGTTGCTCGGGTCGGTCAGAAAGGTTCTCGAGATGTGCATTTTCTTGGACCCCCTCTGCCTCTAGGGCGACATATATTGTACTCCCCTATGCCTCTGGGGAAATAGAGTCCCGAGTGTCTCAGGAAAACGCCTGAGACTTCTGTAAGCACATCTTAGTCCCTCACCGATTCTTAGAAAAGGATCTTTGAAGGGTGGCGAAGCAGATCTCGACAGCAGAGTCTTCCCGTTCTCCTCACTCTGGACCAAGGTCTCGCATACCAACTTTCAAAACGGGGAGGAACAGTTGTACTGGGCGTTGGTGAATGACATCTTAAAAGGTCCCGAGAACTGAGAGCTGCAGCCAAGCATGTTACCGGATGGCAATGCCTGTACCAACTGCCCGAGCGGCTCCATTGGTAGCATGGGAGAGGAAGTGCATAGAGGTGTTTGCGACTGACTTCAGAGTGGCCATACGAGCAGAAAACATCATCCTCCACAGACATGGACACAGGGGTCGACTCAACGATCTTCTTCACTAGGTCTCGCTGCAGACGAATCACATGTGCCATGTAATTCAGCGCTCTTACTGAAAAAGTCACTGAAGCGTACACCCGCTTCCCAAAAATCTGTCCATCGCCCATGACTCTCTGCCAGGAGGATGAACCTTAGAGCTCTCCTGAGCGAGCCCTTTCCCAGTGGCAGCTGCCACCACCATAACAGCATCAACCAGGGACCCCTTCTTCCAGTGTGTCCTATCTGAAGCTAGGCCAAGAACTTTATCCGGGAGCTTTGGGATGGGATCCACAGTGTCTGGTTCCTTCCACGCCCAGGATGTTATCAGGTCCACTAATGGATCAGCAGAAGGGGACACCCAGGAAGCAGAGAGGCCTGTGCCAAATTCCTCGAACAGTGAATTGTCTGAGGTAGGTTTCTGGGCAGACCCCCCCCCATGAAGGAGTTCAATGATGTCTCCGAGACCAGGGGAACTTTCCACTTCCTCCAAATCTGTCTTCGGTGAGTGAGTGAGTGACTCCTGAGGAGAGTCTAAGTGCCTCCTTTTGCACATAAGTTTGCGAGGAACATCCTCAAGTGGGAATCTCTGGGGCAGACTTGCCAAGGTCTTACTGCTCCCACACAGGAGCTTCCTGAGAAAGAACAGTAGCAGGCTGTCCCAGACATGGCAGGATGGAAGGAATCATACCCAAGTCAGAGGGAGTCTGGGCAAAGTCTGGAGGACAACGAGATGGTCTAGGGTCTCGACGAAACCAAGAGAACCCTCTCCACCACATCAAAAGCCGAAGGAGAACAAACATCCTGAGAAAGGCCAGTAGGAGCAGTCCCCTTCTGCCCCAACAGGGGAGCCAGAGCAGAGCCTCCAAGCACCAAGATTATGAGGGGAAGACCGCGCTCCAACACACTCTGAGCCGACAACATCCCCTCTGATCCGGCGCAGAGACTACGTCTCCTACAGCCTGTCGGATCTGATCCAGTCTGACATGCTCAAGGCCGTGACCAGTGTCAAGGTACTGTCGGCACCGACCCCTCGACCCAGAGAGCCCTCGGATCAAAGGGCTCTGAAATCGAAGGTCGGATCGGAGAAGGAGTTAAATCAAATGATTGTGTGCTCTCTGCTCCAGACGGAGAGGAGGATAGGGGTCAGGTAAGACTCTCATCTGAATCTGGGTGCGGATGAACTTCTGCATCATCCTGTCCCATCTCCACTTCACTAAGGCTCCAGGTGGAACGGGAGGAGGAGGAGACGGCCTGGAAGGACAGTGAGGGTAAGCCTGCACTGGAGACCATATGCAGGGCTCTTCTGGCTCAGGAAGCATCTGGTCTGGTAACTGGTCTAGTCTCTGGTAGAGGGCCAGCCAGAGCCAAGAGGTCGGGGGACCACTTTCTTGGCCTGCCCTTCTTAGATTTCTCCCCTTTCCCAGATCTCTTAGTGGGAGTTGGAGTCCCAGTGGCTGGGGAGGTGGAAGAAGCAGCAGCTGAAGTTGAAGCTGAGGGCGCCAGGACTAGTGTCCCTAAAGAAGGAAGGAGGCCCCTTTAGAATTAATTTTATCTCTCCTGTCCTTCAGTGCCCTGGGATTGAACCTGGCACAGATGGAACAGGTGGTTTGAAGGTGGGCTGCCCCCAAACACACCAGAGTGTGGCCATCAGCTGGGGGAGAGCTTATGGCCACACACTGTGCACTTCCTGAAGCCTGGATTGGTAGTTTCAGACATGATCCCAGGGCAGGCACAGCACACTCACCACACCCGCTACAGAAAGGAAAGTAGAGAAGACTGCTTTTTTTTTTTAAACAGATGACCACACGGAGGGGAGGATAGCAAGTAGGAAGAGAAACTCCAAAAAACACTCACTTAAAGCAGAGAGCTCAGACCACAATGCAGACTTTGCAGGTGGCAAATGAGATCTGAAGGTAGGAAGGAGACAGGGGCATTGTGGCCAAGGGGAGGAGCTTTGAGCTCAAATCAGATGCTGGATATGCGGCCGAGTTGGATCCAATATGGATCCATAACCCACAGGCTGAAGAACAAATTAAGACGATTACTTCAGACTAAATTTTACATATATTGCTTCAACAGGCATTCAGTGAAAACAAGTTTGCTTTATTGTTGAGTGCTGACTGGAATTTGTAGTTAAAGTACCTCTGATAATCAGCCTTGGATCTTTGAGACAATTTTTGTTACTTGGATGTTTGTGGTTGGCGCTCCATTTATTCAGCCTCTCATATTGGAAATTTAGCCTCTCATATTGGAAATGTATTGTTCTGCTAATGCACCCTGCCTCAAGCTACTTCAGAAAAAACTCCCATCAGTCCCCTCTGCTCTTTTATTGGATTTGCTGACTGTATACTAACTAAGGACCTGAATGATGAAGGCCTCAGGTCAGTCTACTGGGTCCCTTAGAAAGGTGATAATTTGGATGGGGGAAGGAGTAAAATAAGAAGTTATGTACTCACCATAAAGTTTCATGTGAGTTGTTCATCTCCCCTTCATTCTTTACTGATGGGTTTGAAGCCGATCCATTGGCTCTGGTACGGCCGTTTGCAAAGCTCGAGGTTTACCAGTAGCTAGAGACAAAGCTCCTTATCCCATGATGCACTGGGAATTAGCTCAGATCTTGTTTGCTGCGTGTACTATAGCCATACAACTGAGCTACCCCCCCCCCCCCCATGGAAGAAAAATTGAGCAACCAGGATGACACCAACCTCTAGGTCAACTATCAGCCAGGATGGAGGGACGCAAAAATGAAGGCGAGATGAACAACTCACATGGAACATTATGGTGAGTACAGAACTTCTTAAATGTGAAGTTGTTCAATCTCGCCATTCATTCTTTACTGATGGGTAGCATCCCTAGCACCCTCACTCTTGGGTGGCCCACGGAGTACATTCCTCAGGACCGAAGACCCAAAAAAGCCCTGTCCCTGGAGGCCTTAACTTTGTAATGAGTGATAAACGTATGAGGTTCAAACCAAGTGGCTGCAGCATAAATGTTATCAAGGTGCAATTTGGTTTGAAATGCAGAAGATGTAGAAACTGCTCTGGTTGAGTGAGCTTTAATCTTTTGTAGTAAGGGCATATTAGCAGCTGAATAAACAGAGGTGATACAATCAGATAGCCATTTAGAAAGAGTTGTTTTAGCCACTGGTCTACCTTTTCTGGCTTCAGAGAATGACACAGAGCTGGTCTGATTTCCTAACATCTTTTGTTCTGTCCAAATAAAATCTGAGCTGTCTGAACATCAAGTTTGTGCAGCATATACTCCAATTTACTGGAATGGTTAGGGAAGAAGACTGATAACTCAATGACTTGGTTAACATTAGATTCTGAACAAACTTTGGGAAAAAAAAGGAGGGGTTTGTCCTAAGAGACACTATCAGTATGAAAAACCAAATAAGGAGGCTGATAGATACAGCTCGAAGTTCTGACGCTCTGTGGGCTGAAGTAATAGCTACCAGAAATATGGTTTTTCACAACAAAAATTCGAGATCAAAAGATGATGCTGGTTCAAATGGGGGGAGAATTATAAGAGACCGCATAAAGTTTATATTCTACTGAGAATAAGGAGTTTTCACTGGAGGCCTCATACGAAAAGTTCTTTGAGAAAGGCCTTTAACAACTTGTGGGAATTACGTTTAGCCTGTCAGCTCAGAGATAAAAGTTAGATATAGCAGCCAACTGGACCAGAACTGTTGAGGCTGCTGCTCCTTTATTAAAGATCATAGTCAGGAATTCTAATATGGATGTCAAGAAGGCTTAATAATGGGTCAGTGTCCTGCTTAGAAACCCATATGGAAAATCTCTTCCGCTTACCAAGATATAATCTTTAAGTTATGAAGCCTGGCTATGAGGGGAACTAGTGACTACAAGGAAGGATGGAGGTCTCCTGACGGAGGTCTCCCGACAGATGGGTCAGCAGGTCCGGAACTGGGTCCAGAATCCATGGATCCTTCGAGATGAGGAAATGGGAACCAAATCTGCAGAGGCCAATGAGGAGCTATAAGAATGATGTCCTTCCCAGAGATTTTGCTTTCTATAGAAATCTGGGTATCGACAGGATAGGAGGAAATGCATACAGGAGACCCATGGGCCAATCGTGTACGAGTGCATCTCTTGGGATTTCTCCCGGAGGGGGAAATCAGGGCAAAGTTTCGTGTTGATGTGACTGGCAAAATGATCGCAGCAAGGCTGGCACCATTTGCAGAAACTCCTGTCCTCAATCTTTTTCTTGAGGGACCACTCGTGCGGCAAAAAATTGCCCTGCTCAGTTTGTCTCCCCAGGATGGGGATTGCCAACAGAACGTGCTGGGAGGAGACAGCCCACTGGCAAACTGAGGGCTTCTCGTCAAAAGTGTGTAAGACTTTGTTCCCCCTTGCTTGTTCAAGTACCAGACTACTGACACATTGTCAGTCTGAACTGCAATCGTTCCTAGAGGAAGAGTGTCCTGGAAGTACTGCAGTGCCAGAAGTACTGCTCTCATCTCCAGAACACTGATATGCAGATGCGACTCTTGATCCGTCCATGTGCCTTGGGCAGTCTTTCCCTGAAAATGCCCCACCCTATCAGGGAAGCATCCATGGTCACAGTGGCTATTGGAGGGGGTAGTACAAAGGGGCGTCCTATGGTTACATGAAGAGATGGCAACCACCACTAGAGCTTTCTTGCAAGAGTTCGCAATTAAAATCCTGCGATTCAATGGAAGTTCCTGATACGACCATTGAGTGAACAGCAGCCATTGAATTCGCATATGCATCCTTGCTAATGGTAGGACCAAGATCGCTGCAGCCATAAAACTCCAATACTTTTAGAACTTCTGCGACTGGTGCTGTCTTTCGATATCAATGAGCGGACATGCTGGCGAAGAAGAAAGACTCTCTTGATTGGTAGTCATAGAGTGGTGGTTGAAGTGTCTAACTCTGCCCCTATAAAAACAATATACTGCGATGGAGACAAGGCAGACTTTTCTGAGTTGACTGTAATGCCCAAGTGATAGAGTGGAGTGCATTCCCTTGCCTGAATCAGTTGATGCCTGGTGGTGGAGGTAAGGAGCCAACAGTCTAAGTACAGAAACACCTGGAATCCTTGACACCTCAGGTGAGCAGTGACCATTGCCATGCATTTGGTGAATACTCTTAGGGCTGTAGTGAGACCAAAGGGCAGGGCTCGAAATTGATAATGATTGGCTCCCAGTCGGAAACACAGGTGATCTCTGGATGGCCTGGCCATTTTTATGTGGTAGCATGCATCCTTGAGATCTCGAGCACATCCAATTGTCTTTCCCTAAAAAGGGAAGTATAGACTGTAGCGTGACCTGCGGAGGTCCAAAATGGGTCTCCAGTCCTGTTTTCTTTGGTCTGCCGAGACTGGCTGGATGATTTTTTCTAGCAACTTGTGGACCTCTATAGTTGCTTGTTCCCTGTAATTGGGTGGAACGTCTAGGATTCTACTTGCTGGTGGAGGAGGAGTGGAGAACGGTATGAAATACCCTCTGGAAATCATACTTTGTACCCAGCTGTTTTTTGCTACATCTTGCCAGGCATTTGGGCACAAAGATAAGCAACCCTCGACTGCCTCCAGAGCAGGACAGTCTGCCCTCCTTTCAGGAGAGCCGACAGGGCTGACCAAAGAAGTGATCTCCGTCACCCTGGTGTTGTGGACCTTCTCTGCCACGAGGGCGGTGTCTTCCATTATTACCCCCTCCTCTGCCCCTAGGGGGGTTCACCAGGTGTGTCCTGAAAGGCTCCTTGGGCTTTCCGGAACCACATCTTTCCTCCCCTTTGGCCTCTGGGGTAAGGCAGAGTAAGAAAAACAGACTCCGGCAGACAGCATTTCCCTCCTGTTCACACCTGGTTAGTTTCCTTCACTTTAGGACCAAAAAGAGATGAGCCATCAAAAGGGGTGTTCACAAATGAAGACTTAACGGGCTCCACGAAGGAACACAAGCGCATCCAGGAATGTCTTCCGAGAGCAATTCCTGTATCCGCTGCCCTACTTGCCCCATCAGCTGCATATGATACGAGACGCATGGACGAGTTCACAAAAGAATTTAGGGTAGCAAGCCGCTACAGATACAGTACCCTGAAGAGCATCTCCCACCACCTCAAGGAGATCTCTTTGCAACCTAGTGAAATGGATCAAATAGTTCAGGGAACAGAGTGTAAAAGTCACTGAACTAAACATGCATTTCCCATATCTATCAGTGATCCTGGACTCTATTAGGAGGATGGATAGACGAGGAAGTCTCAGGCATTTCCTTTTTGGTGGCCGCCGCCACCACCATGGCATCAACAGGGACTCCTTTGGACAAAGGATCTATTGGAACAGAAATATACTTATTAGGCCTCAGAGGAACAGGTTCCATGGACTCCGGTAACTCCCATGCACTCCAGAAGACCAGCTGCATGAGCTCATCGTAGGGCGGAGACACCCAAGAAGTTGAAACCCGAAAGCCTTCAAGAGAACTGACTCGTCCTCAGTAGGCTTTTGAACTGCCAATCACCCGTCTGCCTAAGGATCTGGAGCATCTCCGCAAAGGATATATCCTCAAAGAGGGACCATGGAGACACTTTTGACTCATCCAAGTCAGTGTCAGATGTTAAAGATCCCTGTGGGGAGTCCAAGTTTCTCCTCTTGCACAAGCTCTTCCTGGGGACCTCCTCAGTGGGAGCCTCTGGGGAGGTCTCAGAAGAGCAGGGGGCACCCTGTGGGGCTACCTGAGGCTCAGGGTCTCTACGCCTAGCCTGGACAATGGAAGCAGAAGTGGACACAGGGGCTTCGGGGGATGAGGAAGCCAGACCTGGTGTCGAAGATGTCTTTGGGGACAAGACTCCTCATGGCTTCAAAGGCATTACGGCTCCAATGAGAAGTAGACGGACCCGAAGGAACCGCCAACCCCTCCCGCACAGTAGGAGCAGAGCTCATTTGAGCCGAAGCCTCGAGAGGAAGAGTTGGCACCAAGTTGGTGCGACTATCCTCTCCGGACCCGACAGAAGAGTGTCCGCTCCTAGAGTCCCCAGTTGGCACCGAGGAAGCAGATGGAAGAGGGAGACAATGGAGCAGTTCTCCGCTCCAAAGGCTCCACGAACAGGAGGTCCCTCTCCGGCTCCGAAGGTCCGGTACGGCTCGGAGGAGGAGCAGTCAAGTCAAGGGTAGTGGTCTTGGGTTCAGACGCTAGGGTCGGAGCCAACAATTTAGCAAGGCCTGGTGCCCATAACAGCTTCTGCACCAAATCGGTCCATATCCAAACCAGACAGGCTGACAGAAGACCTAGAAGAGTGCGCCGACTGAAGTAGAGATGTAGGTCTCTCAGATACTGGCTCCAGAGCTGTGGGCCAGCTCCAAAAAAAGAAAGACAGTCTGCTCCGAGGTCTGTGGAGTCGATGTCCCAGGATCTTCCAATTTCTTGGACAGTTAGGATTCCTTAGAGGACTTACCGTCTACATCCTGGTCACTCAATGTTTAATGAAATGGATGCATCAGCAAGCCTTTGTCAACTAACTTTTTATCCTCTAGGGTCTTACTGGCGAGGAAAAGAGAGTGGCAAATACTGCAAGACTCCTGCAAATAGGCAGCCCCTAAGCAGTAGACTCACGTTAAATGGCCATCAGTTACAGACATCTTTTGCCCGCAGTCTGGACACTTCTTAAATCCAGACTTTGGGTGCTTATCCTAGTCCTCAGACATATCCAACAATCAAAATGCCTTAGGCTTAACACAGAAACCAAGCACACAATAAGCCTAAGGAAAAAAAAAACAAGACACTCAATATATAAAAGTATCAAAGAACCACACCTAGCTCGAAAAACACCACACAAAGCCTGGACGACAGCCAAAATTACAACTATGCTCGAACTTGTAAGATAACACACACTATAAACAATAGCCCAAAAACAATGTGTATGTATGTCTGTCATATGTGTGTGTATATATATATATATATATATATATATATATATATATATATATATATATATATATATATATATATATATATAAAATACAAGTATGAAAATGCAAGAGAATTAACTAGGCCAAAACACGAGGCCACTAAAACTATGCTAAATAACACACGTGGGAAAGGGGGAGCTTTTAAGAAGCTACACAAGACTACTCTTAACAACTATTCTGTGGAACAATAGTATAATTTGAAATGACTGCAAAAAACACGCTTTTTTGAAGAAATACTGGCTCAAGCAAAACTGGAACCTCTGAGCAGTGCTGTGGCAAACTAGATCCGAGGTAATTCCCAGTGCATCATGGGATAAGGGGCTTGGTCTCGAGCTACTGGTAAACCTCGAGCTTTGCAAACGTCCGTACCGCAACCGACAGATCGGCTCTGAACCCATCTGTAAAGAATGAACGGCGAGATTAAACTTCACATGTTGTCTTATCAGATGGCCTAGGATAAAAAGAATCCAGTGCTAAGCCAAGTACATAACTTCCATATCCTATTTCATCAATTCCATCCAATCAGACTGAGGGAAAAGAATCTCAAGCTACTTTTCCCAAGTAACTTCACAACAGGATATCTTAAGAGGATTGAAAGTTCAAAGTGATTCTTATCTACAAGATACCTAGCTTGTAATGTTTGGCAAAGTGCCAGGTCGACAGTGTTGTTGCAGTCAAATTTCATTTAGGAAAGAATTTCCGAAAAATACTGTAGGAAATATAATTTAGTGGAATGAGAACTTGGTTTAGAAAGTAGAGATTTATTAAAACCTTGTGACTTAATTAGTTCACAGTAAATGCTATGAACAGTTGAGTCTTTCCTTATTCCGATTCTGTGAAGATGAACTGCCATGTGTACAGAAGGTATTCTTCCCTTCCTGGTATGGCTAGGAAGAATACTGGCAGGTGAACAGGTTGATTCAGATAGGTCATTTGCTGTCTTGGGAACAAAGGAAGGATTTGTTCCAAGTGAAACCTTGTCCAGGTCTTCGGCCATTTTGAGCATCTGTTTTTTAGGCATGGAGGCCTGTCCATGGGCTTGCTGCACTTGTTTGTCTTAAGTGGTGCTTTAGTCTTTGCCTTTGAAGCTGTAGTCAGTTTTTACATATAACTGTGTAGGCCTGAAAACACCCTCAGAAGCAGATGCCTGCTCAGCTGCTCCGGACCCATCTGAGGGAATATTTTCCAAGTGTCCAGTACTTTGAGTTTCCAGCGGCCTAGTCTGCTCCACGTGAAAGCCGGAAGCGGCCTGCGGCTCTGAGGTAGCAAGCAGGCGCCAGGGTCTGCGAAAGCGCCTCCCTGAGAACCGGCGACTGGCTTAGAAGAAGCCTAGTCAGTTTTGGACCTCTGATGCCTGTCCTTTTCCTTGCGTTCCTTGTGAATTGCAGTAGTCGGATGGCTCTCCAACATCATGTAATTAAATCTTCGGCCAAGGTAATGAAATGCAAAATCGTACTGACACTTAATAGTGCGTTGGTTAAATCTAGCACAAAACCTGCAATTAGCAACGTCGTGATCAGGGCCTAGGCAAGGAATACAATAAGAATGGAAGTCCTTATGAGGTATTTGCTTCCCACAAGAAATACAATTATTATTAACTTTTTCTGACATCGGTCTGGAGCAAGAAAAAAAGTTTCCCCAACGGGGTACTTGGCTTTTAATGAAGACTTCGGATCTGAAATTCGAACATGAAAATCTCAGGAGTCGGCCAACCGGCACTTGTGAACTGCTTCTGCTTCGGGCACCGCGCGGCAAGAAAGACTGAAGAAAACTGTGTCGGCTACATCTTTTATACCCCTGGCGCACTGACGTCAGGAGGCGACAGCAACAGATGCCGGACCAAGACTTTGGAATTAAAGCCAACTGCGGGTAGCCTGCCAGCAGGATAACCCCAAGAGTAATGACTGCAACAGTGAAACACGAACATCCTTGTTCTTGTGGCAGACAGGACCTGCAATACTGAAATTGTTTTGGTTGAGGAGATGGCCACTAGATACAGTCTTCAAAGAAAGACATTTTAGGTCTGCAGAAGATGTTTACTCAAAAGGGGCTCTAACATTTTATCATAAAATTCAGGTCCAAAGAGAGAGTAGGCTCTTTTATAAGAGGCATAAAAGGAAACCGCCTTAAAGGCCTCACAGAATAATTTGAAAGTAGTCATGAGTACTGTCGAAAACAGTTATGAAAATTAGAAATAGATGCTGGTTGAATCTTTATAGTAGAAAAGCAACAGTCAGCATCAAATAAGTTAGAACTGTTGGAATAGGTACAGAAAAGGCTAGTCTATGCCTTGCTGGTTAGCCGACAAGGAGACAGGCTTACTTCTGTAGACTTTATGAGTGCATTCTTTGGTCATCAATGGAACTGGGGAAACGATG
>NC_056749.1:247693699-247711199 GCF_019279795.1 Protopterus annectens
TATACACTAAATACACATATATATATTACACACTAAAAACATTTTAAATATAAATATACACAAAAAAAAAAAATTTTACACAACTTTATTATATTTTACACAATATAAAAATTATTTATTTCACACAAATAAAACTTTTTCAAAAAATTTTTTTTATTTTTTCACACTTTATATATTTTTTTTTTTTATACCCATATAATATAAAAAAATATATTTAAACTATATAATAAATATATTTTAAATATAATATATAAATAATTATATATATAAATACACACAACATCAAAAATTTATATATATTTAAATTTCCAACACATATTTTCTTTAATATTATTTATATATAAAATAAATTATATTTTTATACATAAATACACATTAAACATATATATAAAAATTTATTTTTTACACACACCACATTATAATAAACACTTATATTATTACATTTTTATACACTAATATTTAACACATATATACACTTTATTTTTACACTTCCATATATATTATATTACATATTATATTCACATTTAAATACACATTTAATATATACACTAAAAAAAAAATAACTCCATATTTTTCACATATTAACAACATATATATATACACATTTTATCACTATATATATATAATATACACCTATATATACACATATATATATATTTTTTATATATACACTAAATTCTTTTATTAAAAATACACCACCTAAAAATAAAAAAAAATAAAAAAAAAATATATTAAATATTTAAAAACACAAATATTTTAACAATAATTATTTTAAACAAAAAACACACATATAAATATATATTTACATATTTTTTTTATTTTAATATTACAAATAATATTATATACACCTTTAATTAAACACATATTTTATATATATATATTTTTATAAAAAAACATTTTATTTAATTTTTACACTTATTTATATTTATATTTTTTATATATATTATATATAAATATTATATTTTTTAACAACAACACAAAACACACAACACCATATTATAAAAAAAAAAACAAATTTATATTATTAAACAATTATATTTAAATTATATACATATACCCCACCCACAAAACACACCCTTTTTTTTAAAAAATAAAATTATAAAAACATATACACACACACATAACAGTGTTTCTAGCTTCATAAAATTTTTTTAAAAATACCTTTTCACCACTTTTAAAAAATTTATATTTTTAATATTTATACACATATACACACACATATTTTATTTTTTTTAATATATATATATATATATATATATATATATATACACACACACACACACACACATACATCTATATATATATATATCTATATATTATTTATTTATTTGCAGTTGGTTTACCAGGATGGGCCAAGATGAACCCATTTTCAATGGAGTCCTGGGGAGAAAAGCTCCAGAAACAAGGTTACATAGTTTTTGGATATGTATTACAATATTTACAAAATTACATAGTTAAGCATTATACTGGTGATCAACATTTCAGATGTTGCATACTATAGAAGCAACTCATATTACAGTATTTACAAAATTATATAGTAAGAGTATAACATTTAGGTGGAATTACTGATGAAACTGATTAGGAGATGAAAACATTTCAGTGGAGATACTGAGAGCCATTTTGAGTAAGGAAGTTAGCTAAAAGGATACAGAGTAATACTATAGGAGAGGCAGAAACAAGGAAATTGTAGGTAAGGAGGAGGAAGGAGATAAAGGCAGACATGAGTTCTTGTTGGTATGCAGGAAAAAGTACAGTTTTGTACCTACCATAAATGTAGATGTTAGAGTGCTAATACAGCTGCAGTCATAACAGATGGGCTCTCCTGCAGTCAGGTGGGTCCTCGGTCGGCTGAATTCCAAAGTCTAGGTCCGGCGTCGGTCGTAGTCACTTCTTCCCTGACGTCAGTGCGACAGAGGTATAAAAGAACCAGCAGACGCCATTTTCTTCAGTTTTTCTTGCCCCAGATGTCAGCTGCCCCCAGAAGGAAGGCAATACATAAATTTGTGTAGTAAAGCAATGCCATATAATCAAAATACAGTAGTGCAAGCAAATACATCATGAATAAATACCCCAATCTGGTTGCATGAGAAAATGTTAACCAATTGGCCTGTCCCAAGAGGGGAAGGAGGGAGGGAAACCTGGACTGCAGCTGTATTAACACTCGAACATTTACTTTAATGATAGGTACAAAACTGTACTATGTTCATCGTGCATACAGCTGCAGTCATAACAGATGGGTAGAATCCCAAAACTAAGAAAGGGGTGGTAGGCACTAGGTGGAACTAGGAGCCAGAATGCCCTGCAAGACTGCAGTGGCAAAGCCCGCTCTAGATTTGGAGTATAGTGGAAGGTGGTAGTGCTTGGAGAAGGTATGCACAGAACTCGAAGTGGCTGCTTCTAAAATATCTTTGGTAGGAACTCCTCTGAGAAAGGCTGCAGAGGTAGCCGTGGCCCTTGTGTGGAGTGAGATCAGATGCCTGTAGGTACAGTTTTGCCATGAAAAGAATATCAAAAACGTATGCAGTGGGCTATCCATTTTGAGATGGTCTGTTTGGAAATTGGCTTTCCTTGAGCTCCTATAGCATAGGACACAGAGCTGTTCTGATTTTCTGAAAGGCTTTGTTCTATCCAATTAACGCAGTTGTCTGTGGATGTCCAAGGAATGCAGTAATCTCTCCCCTTTGTTTTGAGGATTGGGATAAAAGGTAGGTAAGTGTATGGCCTGATTCAAAGCTACCCTGGATACCACTTTTGGCATAAAGGACGGGTTGGTTCGTAAGAAAACTGTCCTAATGGAAGATGATAAAAGGCTGCACAGCCATGAGAGCTTGTAGCTCAAACTCTACGAGCTGAGGTATAGCCAGAAGGAAAGCTGTTTTCCAGGACAAATATTGCAAATCTGATGAGGCAGCTGGCTCAAAAGGAGGCAAGGTCAGTTTTTCCAGAATGAAATTGAGATCCCAAGCAGGTATTGGTTGTTTCCTTGGGGGTTTTAGATTCTTAGCCCCTCTGAGGAACTGTGTTAAGAGGGGGTGAGAGAATAAGGGTGGATCAGTGTTGTATTCTGCACAAATGGCTGAGGCATGGATTTTGATGGAGGAGAATTAAAGTCCACTGCTTAGCAGCTCGGCTAGATACTGTAATATTTGAGGTAAATTAAGTTTTCCAGGATCCGGGCCCTTTTTCTCATTCCAGACACAAAACAGTTTCCATTTTGCGGAGTAAGCTTTTCTAGTAGACGGCCTTCTGGCCTCCAAAATGACATCCTGCACCTCCTTGGAGAGTAGGGTCTGTTGTGATGCTAAGGAATCTTCCATGCGGCTAGATACTGTGAAGAGTTTTGAAGCCGTGCCGAGTCAGGAGAATAGGCATTAGAGGCAGGGTCCATGGTGGGGAATGAGTCCGGCTCCTCAGGAGTGGGTACCAGTGTTGTCTTGGCCAGTCTGGAGCAATGAGAATCATCTTTGGTCTGTCTGCTCTGGTTTTCAATAGAACTTTGGGCAGCAGAGGAAGAAGTGGGAAGGCATAAACTGTCATTTATGTCCAACTGAAAGAGAGAGCATCCACTCTCCAGGCCTTTGGATGGAAAATCCTTGAGCAGAATTTTGTCAATTGGTGATTTTTGTGGGAGGCAAAGAGATCTATGTCTGGCCTTCCCCATGCTTGGATTATCTCTGTAAAAACTTGAGGATGCAACTTCCATTCGTGTGGATCTGTCATATTTCTGCTTGGGTTGTCTGCCAGTGTGTTTTCCTTGCCTGGCAAGTACTGTGCTTGTAGTTCGATTTGTAAGTCCATGGCCATGTTCCAAAGTGACATGGCCAGTCTGCATAGGGGGTATGTGTTCCTCCCAGTTTGTTTATGTACCACATTACTGTGGTGTTGTCCATTCTTATCAACAGTTGACCTGGTTGCAGAAGGTCTTTGAAAGCTATAACAACATTCATTACTGCTAGTATTTCCTTTTGATTGATGTGAAGGTGCTTTTCTTTTTGGGACCATTTGCCCTGAATGCACAGATCTGTCATGTGCGCCCTCCAGGCGTAGTCCGAGGAGTCTGTCGTGATGACTTGATTTGCTTGAGGCTTGCTGAATGGGAGACCTGTGTTTGTTTGGCATGCTTGAGCCCACCACAGAAATTCTTTTTGAAGACATGGAATTAGTGGTATTATTGTTTCCAAACTGTGGCTATGTTGAGACCATAGGTTTTTCAGGTACCATTGTAGTTTCCTCATATGCAGCTTTGCACATGGGATTAGTAAGATGCAAGATGCCATGAATCCCAGAGCCTGCAGGATTTTCCTTGCAGTCAGCCTGGTGCAATTTGCTAGTGCTCTGAAGTATCGAGTTAGTTGCCCCTGCTTCTCTGGCGTTAGGTAGGCCATCTGGGTGTTTGCGTCCAAGTTGGCACCCAGGAAAATTATTTTCCGAGAAGGTATTAGCCTTGATTTCTTTTTGTTGACTGTGTATCCCAGAGAATTCAACAACATTACATAAACCAGATGTTTCAGAAGAATGTGCTTGCTGTCCGCTTGGATCAGGCAGTCGTCCAAATAGGGGTATATTTGTATCCCTTGAAGTCCGCAGTAGGCAATTACTGATGCCAGGCATTTCGTGAATACTCTGGGCACAGTAGATAAGCCAAAGGGCAATGCAGAGAATTGATAATGGGTTGAACCTGCAAGAAATCCGAGGTATCTTCTGCAATTTTGTCTGAATGGGACATGCAGGTATGCCTACTTGAGGCCCAATGTTACCAGCCAAGACTCCTTGCCCAGCATGGGAAGAAGCTGCTGTAGAGTGAGCATCTTGAATTTTGCACGCAGTAGAAATGTGTTTAGGATGGATAGGTCCAAAATGGGTCTCCAATCTTTTCCTTCCTTGGTACCAGGAATAGTCTGGAATAAAACCTTGACCTTGTTCGTATGTGAGGTACCTCTTGAATAGCTTTCATGTCTATGAGATCTGTAATTTGCCTTTGTGCCTCTGCCCTTTGATTGTGTGGCAGGTTTGGCATGCCTCATTTTGGAAGGGTGTGAAAATGGAATCTGTAGCCTCTGTTTATAATGTCCAGGATCCATTTGTCTTTTGTGACAATATGCCAATTTTTTTAAAATAATGCCAGTTTTCCACCCAAGGGTGCTGCCATTTGAGTTTTGCTAGGCATGCAAAGGGGAAAGTCATTGGGCTTGCTTTCTGAATGGTTGCGAGTTATCCTCACCACCTCTGTGTAGGAGCTTGCCATTGTTTGCCTCTAAACGATCCTTGGGATTGCCCTCTGCCCCTCGGGCGCCTGTATCTACCTCTTTGGGGTCTGTCCGTGGCTGGAAAGGACCAATTTTTGGAAGGCCAATTTCTACTGAAACGTGGGGGTTGTACCTGTAGAAAATCTTTCACAGTTTGCATTAATTTAGCCTTTTCCTCCATTTTCCTTAATACCTCCTCAGCATTAGCACCAAATAATACATCCTTCTGTAGAGGGGCATCTAGTAATTTAGCTTTGACATGATCTGGCAAGGTTTGTTCCTTGAGCCAGGCATGTCTACGTATGACTGATCCTGTAACAGCAGCTCTACATGAGGCCTCTAGAGCATCAAAACCACATTGTAAGGTATGTTTACTCACTTGTTCTGCACTATGCATCAAATCCTGCAACTCCTTCAAGTCTGGTTGTTCAGGTTGTGACATTTTACTTTTCAATTGTGATAACAAAAACTGTTGGTAATTCAGCATATGGAACTGACAGTTTAATGCCCTCATGGTTAAGGTAGCAGAGGTATATACCTCCCCCCCCACCTTTCTAAGGATCTGGAATCTCTCTCTGAAGGTAATGGATTTTTAGCAGTGGAGGCCTCAATTCCCTTGGGGCCCTGTGAGATGGTTTCTGGGTCAGCAGCATGGCTTTTGTATAGAAATTGGTGTGAGTCAGGAACCCTGTAGTACCCGTCAGGCTTGACTGGGGCTGGAGGTAGAGAATCCGGGCTAAGGCAGGCCTCCGAGTACACCATCTAGTATGTCCAAGACAGGAGGTATAGCCAGAGGCCTGTGCTGAGGTAGCAAGAGAAATTCCCCAAGCCTTTTCTTGTAATCTGAATAATCTTGGCCTTCCCAGTGGAAGTGTTCTCTTAAGGTATGCAAAGTTTCCCCAAAATGAGTAATCCTCTGGGGGGTATACAGAGGGAATGGACTCCTCTGCATCAGAGTCTTCAAAAGGGGAGTAAGAATGTTCCTGATCATCAGAGTGCTCTGAAATAATGAAGCCCTGATCAGAGGAGGGGGATTCTCCCACTCTGGGCCTTTTGTCCGGGGGGGGGGGGGTTGAGAACCCCTGATAAGAGTAATTAAATCCTCAGAAATCCTCAGCCATTTTAAGCATCTGTTTTTTAGGCATAGGGCCTGGAGATGAATGCATGGCTGCTTTAGACTTAGTGAAAGCCTTGATGGAAAAAGAAGAGGAAGGTCTGAAGACACCTTGAGAGGAGGTAGACCTGTCCACATTTTGAGATTCACCGCCAAGAGTGGCTTCGGTATCTGTAGTCGGGGTGTGGGCCGAGGAGCCTGCGACCTCGGGCAAAGGAGACACCGCCAATGAAGTGTCGTCTGTAGTCAGGTGCTGCGTAGGCACCTCGCTGAGAACCGGACCATGTGTAGTCGGCTTTGGCGTGGTGTCGGTAGAGGCCGCGGACCTAGTGTGTCGGTCACTTTGCGCTTTTTAGACAAAACTGGAGTCAGAGTATCCGACGACATAATATAGTTAAATGTTTTGCCAAAATAATGCTGGGCGATCTCCGCCTGACGCTTAATGGTGCGTTTGTTGAAAGTAGCACAAAAGCGACAGACCGAGACATCGTGGTCTGGGCCTAAACAAGGAATACAGAGGGAATGGAAATCCTTATGCGGTATTTGCTTCCAACATGAAATACAATTATTAACTTTGTCTGACATCGGTCAGAGGCAAGAAAAGTTTCCCCAACAGGGTACTTGGCTTTCAAGAAGACTTCGGTTGCAAAATTTTCGTAATTTCAGGAGCTGGCCGACCGGCACTTGAGAACTGCTTCTGCTTCGGGCACCGCGCGGCAAGAAAGACTGAAGAAAATGGCGTCGGCTGGTTCTTTTATACCCCTGTCGCACTGACGTCAGGGAAGAAGCGACAACAGACGCCGGACCTAGACTTTGGAATTCGGCCGACCGAAGACCCGCCTGATGGCAGGAGAACCCATCTGTTATGACTGCAGCTGTATGCACGATGAACATGAGAGGTAAAGGCAGTCTTGATTTATGAAGGGTGGGTGCAAGAGCATTCCCACTGGGTTAGTAGATGAGAGTAAATGGATTTTTTGAATGTAAAATGGTTGAAGGTGGTACGAATAGCTGGAGGTAGGAAATTCCAGAGACGAGCTAGACTATAGGATAGGAGATTTTAACCTGGGGGTTGAATTGGTTTGTATAATTCAATTAGGTTTTGGTTGTTAGTTCTGAGTACTCTATTGGACATGTGCATTTTAAAGGCAGAGGAGAGAGATGGACAAAGGAAGGGTTTGAAAATGAGCTTATGAGCAAGAGTAAGTTGAGAATAGATAAGTTGGTTGTGTAGTTCTAGCCATTCTAGTTTGTGGAGAGAACAATGGTGAGTAGATGCTTTATGACTAGTAGCAATTTTGGCTATTTTACTTAAGCATGAGGAAAGTTGTGTTTTGAGGGAAGAATGTAGGTTAGTCAGGAGTGGGGCTCCATAAAGAAGAGAGGGGATCAGGAATGTGGAAGAGTAATTTTAGTAGAGGGTGTAAGGAAACGATTTTGTTGATAGAGCATGCCTAGTTTTTGTTTTTTGATGTTAAGTAGTATGTGGGAGTTGGAATTTAAGCGGACTATCAATTTGAACCCCAAGTAACTTAGCCTCTGGCACCAATTCCAAGGTTGTGCTGCTGTTACTAGTGATTAAAAAAGAGTTTGGATTGATACAGATGTGTTTAGAGGGTGTAAATACCATTAGTTTGGTTTTAGAAGCATTTAGTGCTAGGTGTTTTTTTTCTCATCCATTGTTCAGTGATTGAGAATGCGTCTCGTGTAAGCTTTTGGAGTGCAGGGATGGATGTGGCTGAGCTGATAATAGTTGAATCGTCTGCATATTGAGTAATATTAGAGAATGGGATGGAATTACGGAAGTCATTTATGAAGATGTTGAATAGAAGAGGACCCAATATGGAACCTTGGGGGGGACCCCAGTTGGGGTATTAAGGAATGAGGAGGTGGCTTTTTTCCATTTAACTGCTTGAGCTCTATTAGATAAGTAACTAGAGAACCAGTTTAATGAGGAAGGAGACAAGTTAAGTTGGGAGAGTTTCTTTAGGAGTAGTTTGTGAGAGATAGTATCAAAGGCCTTTGAGAGGTCTAGTAGAAGTGTAGAAACAATGTGTCCAGAGTCCCGGGCTTTATTTATAGTTTCTAGGAAGGAGAGGAGGGCTGTCATAGTACTATGGCTGGGTCTAAAGCAGTGCTGAGTTGGAGTCAGCAGGTGATTGTCTAAGAGGTAAGGTAGGAGCTGCAAATGGATACATTTTTCTAGGAGTTTAGAGATGGGAGACAGAATAGCTATGGGACGGAAGTTTGTAATATTGTTATTATTGCCACCTTTATGCAATGGTATGATAAATGCCTTTCTCCAAATTTGGGGTACCATGCTTTCTTGGATAGAGCGGTTGATTAGAATACTAATAGGTGTAAGCAGCTTCTATAGGTTATGCTAAGGAAGTAAGAAGGAATATTGTCTGGGGCATTAGAGCATGGCTTTAGTTTCTGGAGGAGTTTTTTATGGTAGATGTGGGAATAGGTTCAAGTGAGAAAGGTTGAGAAAGGGGGGGTAGGGTATTTGAGGGTTGTGGTATTGGAGAGGAAGTAAGAGTGGTGGTGGGAGTGGAGGGAAAGGTAGAGGAGGATGAGGGTGAAGTTGAGGATGTAGTGGTATCAGAGGAAGAGGAGGTTAGTTTGGAAATAGAATTAATGAAAAAAATGTGAATCTATCTAATCTAAAAGAGTTGAATTGTGTAGCCAAGTCCATGTCAGAAACATTGAGGTCTGGACTGGGGTTGGTTATTTTGCCAGGATTGATGAGGGAAGAGATTCCTTTCCAGAATTTTTGAGGATTTGTGTTGTTAGTGTTTTGGAGTATGGAAAATTAGTTTTGCCTATCGGTGATGACAAGCCTTTTTACTTTGTTTGTAAGTGTTTTGAATTCATTGTGGGCGAGTGGAGTTTTATTTTTCTGATAAAAAGTGTCCAGGCCTGGTCTCTGTGTCGCATGGCTCTTAGAGTGTCTTTGGTTAACCAAGGGCTAGTTTTTAGTTTTATTCTTTTAGTCCTTATAGGAGCATGGTAGTCTAGAAGGTTCAAGAAGGTTGTGTTGAAATGGGCTACGGCATTATCTAGAGGTAAAGTTTTTAGAATGTTCCAGTCAACTACTTTTAGAGAGTTGGAGAAAGCTATTGGGTTGAAATTTTTATGGTTGCGGGTAGTAATATAATTATGTGTTTTCTGTAAAGGTGCTGGTAGTCTATATGTGATGATAGGTAGGTGGTCACTAAAGGAGCCTGGAAGGGTACCACTGTTGGAGAAATAATGAGGGTGAGAGACTAGAATCCAGTCTAGAATGCTACCCTTTGAAAGAGATTTTGAGGGCGTGGTAATATTATTAATTAGTTGTGAGAAGTTGTAAAGGTTGATATTAAGTGGGTTTGAGGAAGAAAGAATGGATGACCAAATGATATTGGTGTCACCCAAAATTATGATTTCATTGCTAATGTTGGAGGAGAGCCAGGATAGGATATAATATTATCTCCGGGGGGAATGTAAAGGGAGGCTATATGTGCTGACCAAGTACTGATAGGAGTAGTTCAGCATTATTGAAACTGGGAATGGGTAAGGGGTGACTGACAAGGAGGATGAGTATAGTAGAGCAACCCCGCCTCCTTTTTTTTTGGTTCTATCTTTTCTGATGATGAGTAGGGTGGTGTAATTTCGTGGTCCTTTATGTGGGGTTTTAACCAAGTTTCAGAGATAGATAGAATATCAGGTTTATTATGTGAAAGCCAAGCATGGAGGTTTGGTACTTTGTTGACTATGCTTTGGGAGTTTAGAGAGTTGAATAGTATAGAATTATCTGTGTTGGCAGAGGTGGAGGGCCTGGGTTGGGATGGATATATCCTGATAATAGAGTGGTTATTAGATATAGGTAAGGTTGGGGAGGTATCTGGAGTGCTTAAAGTTTAGGTTGGGCTTTATTATGTAGGTAAAGGGTTTGTTAGTTACTATGGTGGTATGGTCAATTTGAGTGTTGATGAGTTTATAAGTAAAGAGTAGATGGCTTTGTATAGGGTAAAGATGGGCAGATATTTTGGTGTGTGATTTTAAAGGAGGTGAGTTGAGATGTATTGCTATGTGAAAGGCCTTGAGTGGTTAATGTAATTGGGCTGGGTGAGATAGTAAATGTATACTATATTGAGAAGTAGTAGTAGAGTGGAGGAGGACAATGGTTTGAAGCATTTAAAGATGGATCTGAAAAGCAAAGAAATGAAGATGAATAGTAAAGAGTTGCTAAGTTGTTGCAAGTAGAGTTAGGAGGGTTCTGTCAACTGGAAGTAGGTTTGTCTCTGAATAATTGTGGGGGGAGTATAGAGTAAGGTTATATGGGTGGAGTTTGGTAGAGGGTGTAGGCTTGGTAGAGAGACTGATTAGTGAGGTAGGGTTTTCTAGAAGGATGAGTGATGATTAGAATGGGCAGGGAAGGGAGTGGATATACAGAGAGTTGGGAGTGTAATTGGATAGGTGATATAGTGGGTGTGGTTATGAAGGTATAAGTGTAGATGTAGTGGGGGGGCGTGGTGGTAATGGGGCAGGGTAGGGGCGGAGTGAGCCCAGGGCGCAATTCGGAGCGAAGAACCTACGAAGACAGAGAATGAGGCGAGAATCTATCAGTAAACAGATGAATGGAGAAGGTGAGTACAAGGGACTGGAGATTTAGTGGGAAGGAGTTTGTAAATAACGCGTTTTAGAAGAGGAGAGAGAGAAAAGAAAGATAGGGAGTTGGAAACATAAGTATGAGATACTGGAGAGTAAAGGAAAAGATATGGGAAGCCAGGTAGTGTGGGGAGTGTGTGCACCTAGTGGACAAATGCTGAATGCACTTGTGGTTTCCCCAAGGTAGATCCCAAGGCTGGGTTGTGTAATAGGTAGAGAGTCTGGTAGAGCAAAAAGTGGCCTAGAGGAGGGCTAGTATTGGAGGTACAGGGTTAAATTAGCGTATGGCTGCTGGGTTTCCTGGCAAGGGAGCGTACTGAATACCTAGCAGGGCTTTAAGATTCTTTAATAATAATACAAGGAGTAGCAGCTGTTGTACATACTTTCTAAGCTTTTCTATGAGGAGCTTAGTCCAATTCCCATGCAGGGTTGAGGCAATTTAGTTTGTTATGTTTTAGGTTAGATGTAGGCATCCAAGCCAGGCGCAGTCAGAGTATTGCAGGGTAGGAAAGCTGGAGAAGAGGAGAGAATGTGGAGAGAGAAAATTGCACTTAAGATACACAGTTACCCAAAAACATTGGCTCACAATAGAATATACTTTAAAACACAACAGTTAAAACACAAGTATTCTAAATCAGCAAAGGCATCCCACTTCAAATAGTCTATACAATAAAATGTGCTCAAATAAGCAGGTCAGATAAAACGTTACCATACAACAAAGCATAACCAGTATCACAGAGTTAGGACCATTGGGTAAGCCTTTTTGAACAGGATATTAATTAGGGAATCCCAGTAGAACACGTGCTGAGGTTGGCGGTTTCGGCTGCTGTTACCAAACGCTCTCAGCAAGCTACAGTGAGGTAGCTGAACTGTGTTACTTTAGGACCGGCTAAACATTGCTCTTAGTTATAAAATATCATGCACAATATATCTTATACTGTTAAGTATGGAAGTCCTTGCAGTTCTCTTCCTTTTGAATTATTTCATGCATGTAGTACAGGTTCAATACATTTTTATGAAAGCAGTCTTTTGGGAACTCTCAAAGTCATTACTTAGGTATTTTCTGATGTCATACAGTTTATTAAACCTTTAGGGAGTCTTTCCTGTTTTGTTTCTGTGTGAAAACAGTCTTTCGATGATGTCATGCAGTCTGTTAATAAGCTCTTCTGTTGATTATTGCACCTGGGTCCTTATCCGCTTTCCCTTGGAAGCTTGTTGCACACAACTGAATGCCTCTTTAGGAGTTACACGAATTATCAGTTTTTTCTCAAGTTGCCGTACCAGCATGTTACATTTACAGATAAATGTGAGCACCTGAAGGCCAAGCTCTAATTCACAGATCCTGTACCTAAGGGGTAGCAACTTCATCCACTCCTCAGTTATAAATTGTAGAGTCTCACCAGACAGAGCTGTGTTAAAGTAGAAACTGGCAGAAGTGTTACGCCTTATACCAGTCATTCAAATGTTAATTTAAAACTGAATCTGACTGGCACCCTGTTAAGTTTTGAGTATTTGACATCACCACTTCTTGCTGTTGTAAGGGCTGTACCACCATAAACAAGGACCACTTCGATAATCTTGCTTCTACCTAAATTTTGTAACAGGTGCATTAGTTCATGACTTTCAACCTATTTCATTAAAACAGGCAACAAAAATAAATCTTCATGTCTTTAAAGTTGTGGGTTGGCAGAAAAACTAAATATTCTGGTCTTGCAGCAATGTACCTAAGCATCAGTGGAAATACAGACTTCTCAAATCTCTGACCGTATCTTTGCATCGCTAAAATATATGCGCCATCATTATCCACTTTTTGCTTGTATGAAACATGGGAAGTCAAGAGCATGCCACAGATATTCATTTATTCAAGAAAGGAATGTGAAGAATAATACTGCAACAGCAACACATATATATATATATATATATATTACATATATATATATATATATATAGGTGTAGTCGGCTTTGGCGTGGTGTCCGGTAGAAACCCACATGGACCGTGTGTCGGTCCTTACCTTTGGCGCTTTTAGACAAAACTGGAGTCAGAGTATCCGGCGACATAATATAGTTTAACGTTTTGCCAAAATAATGTACTGGGCGATCTCCGCCTGACGCTTAATGGTGCGCTTTGTTGAAATGCTTAAGCACAAAAGCCGGACTGAGACCGAGACATCGTGGTCTGGGCCTAAACAAGGAATACAGAGGGAAATGGAAATCCTTATGCGGTATTTGCCAACATGAAATACAATTATTAACTTTGTCTGACATCGATCCAGAGGCAAGAAAAGATTTCCCCAACAGGGTACTTGGCTTTCAAGAAGACTTCCGATTGCAAAATTTTCGTACTCAGGAGCTGGCCGACCGGGCACTTCGAGAACTGCTTCTGCTGCACCGACACTTCGCAGCGCTGCAGAAAGACTGAAAGAAAATGGCGCCGGCTGGTTCTTTTATACCCCTGTCGCAGCTGACGCCAGGAAGAAGCGACAACAGACGCCGGACCTAGACTTTGGAATTCGGCCGTTTAATCGAAGACCCGCCTGATGGCAGGAGAAACTCCATCTGTTATGACTGCAGCTGTATGGCACGATGAACATGAGAGTAAAAGGCAGTCTTGATTTATGAAGGTGGGTGCAAGAGCATTCCCACTGGGTTAGTAGAGATGAGAGTAAATGGATTTTTGAATGTAAAATGGTTGAAGGTGGTAATGCATTAGCTGGAGTGTAGGGAATTCTCAGGGCAGAAGCTGAACTATAGGATAGAGATTTTAACCTGGGGTTGAATTGGTTTGTATAATTCAATTAGGTTTTGGTTGTTAGTTCTGAGTACTCTATTGGACATGTGCATTTTAAGGCAGAGGAGAGAGATGGACAAAGGAAGGGTTTGAAAATGAGCTTATGAGCAAGAGTAAGTTGAGAATAGATAAGTTGGTTGTGTAGTTCTAGCCATTCTAGTTTGTGGAGAGAACAATGGTGAGTAGATGCTTTATGACTAGTAGCAATTTTGGCTATTTTACTTAAGCATGAGGGAAAGTTGTGTTTGAGGGGAAAGAATGTAGGTTAGTCAGGTAGGCTCCATAAAGAAGAGAGGGGATCAGGAATGTGGAAGAGTAATTTTAGTAGAGGGTGTAAGGAAACGATTTTGTTGATAGAGCATGCCTAGTTTTTGTTTTTTGATGTTAAGTAGTATGTGGGAGTTGGAATTTAAGCGGACTATCAATTTGAACCCCAAGTAACTTAGCCTCTGGCACCAATTCCAAGGTTGTGTTGTTGTTACTAGTGATTAAAAAAGAGTTTGGATTGATAGAGATGTGTTTAGAGGGTGTAAATACCATTAGTTTGGTTTTAGAAGCATTTAGTGCTAGATGTTTTTTTTCTCATCCATTGTTCAGTGATTGAGAATGCGTCTTGTGTAAGCTTTTGGAGTGCAGGGATGGATGTGGCTGAGCTGATAATAGTTGAATCGCCTGCATATTGAGTAATATTAGAGAATGGGATGGAATACGGAAGTCATTTATGAAGATGTTGAATAGAAGAGGACCCAATATGGAACCTTGGGGGACCCCCAGTTAGAGTGATAAGGAATGAGGAGGTGGCTTTTTCCATTTAACTGCTTGAGCTCTATTAGATAAGTAACTGAAACAGTTTAATGAGAAGGAGACAAGTTAAGTTGGGAGAGTTTCTTTAGGAGTAGTTTGTGAGAGATAGTATCAAGGCCTTTGAGAGGTCTAGTAGAAGGGTAGAAACAATGTGTCCAGAGTCCCGGCTTTGTTATAGTTTCTAGGAAGGAGAGGAGGGCTGTCATAGTACTATGGCTGGGTCTAAAAGCAGTGCTGAGTTGGAGTCAGCAGGTGATTGTCTAAGAGGTAAGGTAGGAGCTGCAAATGGATACATTTTCTAGGAGTTTAGAGATGGGAGACAGAATAGCTATGGGACGGAAGTTTGTAATATTGTTATTATTGCCACCTTTATGCAATGGTATGATAAATGCCTTTCTCCAAATTTGGGGTACCATGCTTTCTTGGATAGAGCGGTTGATTAGAATACTAATAGGGTAAGCTATAGCTTCTGCGGTTATGCTAAGGAAGTAAGAAGGAATATTGTCTGGGGCATTAGAGCATGGCTTTAGTTTCTGGTAGATGTGGGAATAGGTTCAAGTGAGAAAGGGGGGGTAGGGTATTTGAGGGTTGTGGTATTGGAGAGGAAGTAAGAGTGGTGGTGGGAGTGGAGGGAAAGGTAGAGGAGGATGAGCGTGAAGTTGAGGATGTAGTGGTATCAGAGGAAGAGGAGGTTAGTTTGGAAATAGAATTAATGAAAAATGTGAATCTATCTAATCTAAAAGAGAGTTGAATTGTGTAGCCAAGTCCATGTCAGAAACATTGGGGTCTGGACTGGGGTTGGTTATTTTGCCAGGATTGATGAGGGAAGAGATTCCTTTCCAGAATTTTTGAGTATTTGTGTTGTTAGTGTTTTGGAGTATGGAAAAGTAGTTTTGCCTATCGGTGATGACAAGCCTTTTTACTTTGTTTCTAAGTGTTTTAAATTCATTGTGGGCGAGTGGAGTTTTATTTTTCTGATTAAAAAAAAGTGTCCAGGCCTGGTCTCTGTGTCGCATGGCTCTTAAGAGTGTCTTTGGTTAAGCAAGGGCTAGTTTTTAGTTTTATTCTTTTAGTCCTTATAGGAGCATGGTAGTCTGGAAGGTTCAAGAAGGTTGTGTTAAAGTGGGCTACGGCATTATCTAGAGGTAAAGTTTTTAGAATGTTCCAGTCAACTACTACTTTTAGAGAGATGGAGAAAGCTATTGGGTTGAAATTTTTATGGTTGCGGGTAGTAATATAATTATGTGTTCTCTGTAAAGGTGCTGGTAGTCTATATGTGATGATAGGTAGGTGGTCACTAAAGGAGCCTGGAAGGGTACCACTGTTGGAGAAATAATGAGGGTGAGAGACTAGAATCCAGTCTAGAATGCTACCCTTTGAAAGAGATTTTGAGGGGCGGGTAATATTATTAATTAGTTGTGAGAAGTTGTAAAGGTTGATATTAAGTGGGTTTGAGGAAGAAAGAATGGATGACCAAATGATATTGGTGTCACCCAAAATTATGATTTCATTGCTAATGTTGGAGGAGAGCCAGGATAGGATATAATATTATCTCCGGGGGGAATGTAAAGGGAGGCTATATGTGCTGACCAAGTACTGATAGGAGTAGTTCAGCATTATTGAAACTGGGAATGGGTAAGGGGTGACTGACAAGGAGGATGAGTATAGTAGAGCAACCCCGCCTCCTTTTTTTTTGGTTCTATCTTTTCTGATGATGAGTAGGGTGGTGTAATTTCGTGGTCCTTTATGTGGGGTTTTAACCAAGTTTCAGAGATAGATAGAATATCAGGTTTATTATGTGAAAGCCAAGCATGGAGGTTTGGTACTTTGTTGACTATGCTTTGGGAGTTTAGAGAGGTGAATAGTATAGAATTATCTGTGTTGGTAGAGGTGGAGGGGCCTGGGTTGGGATGGATATATCCTGATAATAGAGTGGTTATTAGATATATAGGGTAAGGTTGGGGAGGTATCTGGAGTGCTTAAAGTTTAGGTTGGGCTTTATTATGTAGGTAAAGGGTTTGTTAGTTACTATGGTGGTATGGTCAATTTGAGTGTTGATGAGTTTATAAGTAAAGAGTAGATGGCTTTGTATAGGGTAAAGATGGGGAGATATTTTGGTGTGTGATTTTAAAGGAGGTGAGTTGAGATGTATTGCTATGTGAAAGGCCTTGAGTGGTTAATGTAATTGGGCTGGGTGAGATAGTAAATGTATACTATATTGAGGAGAAGTAGTAGTAGAGTGGAGGAGGACAATGGTTTGGAATTTTTAAAGATGGATCTGAAAAGCAAAGAAATGAAGATGAATAGTAAAGAGTTGCTAAGTTGTTGCAAGTAGAGTTAGGAGGGTTCTGTCAACTGGAAGTAGGTTTGTCTCTGAATAATTGTGGGGGGGGGGGGGAGTATAGAGTAAGGTTATATGGGTGGAGTTTGGTAGAGGGTGTAGGCTTGAGTAGAGGAGACTGATTAGTGAGGTAGGGTTTTCTAGAAGGATGAGTGATGATTAGAATGGGCAGGGAAGGGAGTGGATATACAGAGAGTTGGGAGTGTAATTGGATAGGTGATATAGTGGGTGTGGTTATGAAGGTATAAGTGTAGATGTAGTGGGGGCGGGTGGTGGGGGCAGGGTAGGGAGCTGAGGTGAGCCCATAGGGCTAACGAGCGGAAACCCACGAAGACAGAATGAGGGCGAGAATCTATCAGTAAACAGATGAATGGAGAAGGTGAGTACAAGGGACTGGAGATTTAGTGGGAAGGAGTTTGTAACAACGTTTAGAAGAGGGAGAGAGAAAAAGAAAGATAGGGGAGTTGAAACATGTATGAGATACTGGAGAGTAAAGGAAAAGATATGGGAAGCCAGGAGTAGTGGGGAGTGTGTGCCACCTAGTGGACAAATGC
>NC_056749.1:247718699-247746199 GCF_019279795.1 Protopterus annectens
CTATGGAAAAAGGTAAAACATACACACTACACACATACACATACACATACATGAGATAACATGGTTACTATCAATTTACTGAAGTGCACTCGGTTGAATCTACTTTGTGTGAACTCAGACTTGAATGTTGAAAATGTCCAACTCTGATATTTCCGATGTATAAAATCTTGCCTCTATCTCGACCCATGTTAAAAGGAAGTTGTCTTACCATAATGTTCCATCTGTTGTTGATCTTTGTTCATTCATAACTGATGGGTTATCAGTTCCGTCCTCGGAACCGAGCTGGTCTTATACCAAGCTCGTGTCAGCCAAAAACTCGAGCTACCCACAATGCTCTGCTCTGTTACCACAGAGTTTGCAATTCGATAGACAGAAGTGGAGGCTACCGCTGGTCATGACAGACCTACAAGAATGGAAGGACCACCATATGAAATCCACCAGGAACCTCCGGAGGGGGGTGGAGGGTGGGGAGTAATGAATGCACGAAGATAAACACCACAGATGGAATGTTATGGTAAGACATAACTTCATCTGATGCTGTTGATCTTCGTTCATTTCTTACTGATGGGCCAGAATCCCCAGCTACCTATATCCCTGGGCAGCCCTCATGGAAGGACATTCCTGAGCACTATGGAACCAAAAGAAGCTCTTCCTCTGGAGGCCAACTCCAATTTATAATGAAGAATAAAAGGTATGGGGGGGGGGGTTATGTCACAGCTGAGCAAATGTTATTGAGGGAAGTCCCATCATAGAAAGCTGCTAAAGTTGCCATTGACCTTGTAGAAGGGTATCTAGAAAGGTTCTCTAATTCTAGGTGAGGCTGAGGCAAGGTGGTGATTTTCTTTTTGTAGATTACGGTAATGCAATTTCTCAACCATGACACTAATGTAACTTGAGAAGCAGGACGACCTAGTCTTGGTCCAGAAAAAAAAAAAAAAAAAAAAAAAGACAGAAATAATTGGTCCGATTTATGGGTAGAATTTCTGTCCAAATAAAAACGGATTTGCCTGTGAACATCTAAGGAGTGCAGGCAATACTCTTCCTTGTTAGGATGATTAGGAAAAAATACTGGGAGATCAACAGACTGGTTGACAGACCGCTCTGACACCACATTCGTTAAGAAGAATTAGTCCTTCGTGAAACTCTATCCTTACGGAAAATAAGGTAGGGACGTTTGATGCATAAGGCTTGAAGTTCTGACAGACGTCTGGCTGATATGATAGCAACCAGAAATGAGGTTTTCCAAGTGAGGTACTTTAAGACATATGAAGATGCAGGTTCACAAGGGGGTGCTGTTAGGGCTTGCAGAACCAAAGCCAGGTTCCAAGGCTGTACTGGTTTTCTAAAGTGAGGTTTTAGGTGAAAAACAACACCCTTCAAGAAAGTCTTACAGAGTCTGTGCGACATGAGTGAAGAGCCTTGGAAGCCAATGTGGAAATTAGAAATGGCAGCTAAATGAACACGAACAGTAGAGGCCGATACCCCAGATTGAAACAGATCTGATAAATAATCTAATACCATCGAAACTGGGACTGAAAACTGTTAGATGCCCATAAGGTAAATCTTTTCCATTTGCGGAGATAGGTTAGTCTGGTGGATGATTTATAAGATGCAATAAGAATATTGCGCACCTGGGAGGAGAGGTTATCCTGCCTGGCAATCATTTGAAGTGGAAAAAATCAAGCTGTCAGCTTCAGGTTTGTTAAGACTGGGGTGGGTCAGACCCTGCGGATGGGAGATAAACTTCCGATTTGGATTGAGAATCCATGGTCAATCTAGCAGATGAGGCGAAAGGAAGGGGAACCAAACTTTAGGCCAATATGGTGTAATGAGGATTACTTTGCTCTTCAACTGCAGTGCTTTCTTCAAAAATTGGGAAAGGAGGGGTACACAGGAGGGTAAGCATAAAGCAGACCCGAGGGCCAAGAGAGTCTCTCGGTGACCATCCATGAGGGGGGGGGGGGTCAGGCCAAAGTAGTTGCTGCACTTATGGTTGATTGGGGAGGCAAATAGATCGCAGCAAGGCTGGCCCCAGCGGTTGAAAGTTTTTGTCACCATCACAGGATTGAAGGACCACACGTGAGGTTGTAGAATGCACCTGCTCAATTTGTCCGCCATCACGTTGGAGTTCCCGGGAACATGCATTGCAATTAGAAAGCGGTTGGAAGCTATCGCTCATTACCATATTCTCAAGGCCTCTCGGCATAATGGGCAAGATCTGTTGCCCCCCTGCTTGTTGATGTACCAGACTACAGACATGTTGTCGGATTGGTTTGCAATAGTCCCAGACGGACATATTGAGTGAAATGCTTGCAATGCTAATAGCACCACCCTCAGTTCCAGGACATTGATATGCAAATTAGCATCCGTCTCCGACCTGGTACCTTGGACCAAGTTTCCCTGACATAATCCCCCCCCCAATCAGGGAGGTGTCCGTGGTCACCGCAGCTTTTGGCTGATGGGGGCTGAAGGGGAAGAGACCACTGTTGGGAATTTTGAGACATCCACCAGAGCAAATCTTGCTAGCATCTCAGTTACACTTGTCTGAAATGACAAAGAATGTTGTAGAGGGTACCACTGAGTGATAAGTAGCCACTGAAGAAATCTCATGTGGAACCTGGCCAGAGGAACAATGGTGATCGAAGCTGCCATCGACCCATACAGTTTTGAGTACAGTTTTGAGTACAGACAGAGTAGACGATTTGTGGCGACATTAGCGGCTGAACCTGTTGTCTTATTCTTTGACGTTTGTGATCCGGAAAAGATGCTGAGCAATTTCTTATGTCCAAAAGAACTCTGATGGATTCTAAAGATTGTGCTGGGGTCATGTCGAACTTCACAGATCAGCGCCTGGGAATCACTACAAACTGGGAGAAGAGTGTAATCCATGGCTTCCTCCAGTAGAAGCTTAGTGGGGGCGGTAAGAAGCCAGTCATCAAGGTATGGAAACACCTGCTGAGCAATTTCTTATGTCCAAAAGAACTCTGATGGATTCTAAAGATTGTGCTGGGGTCATGTCGAACTTCACAGATCAGCGCCTGGGAATCACTACAAACTGGGAGAAGAGTGTAATCCAGGGCTTCCTCCAGTAGAAGCTTAGTGGGGGCGGTAAGAAGCCAGTCATCAAGGTATGGAAACACCTGGAATTGAAGTCTCAGGTGAGCGATAACCACTACCATGCATTTGGTGAACACTCTGAGGGGGCTGTAAAGAGACCGAAAGGCAGTGCTCAGAATTGTTAGTGATTGGCTCCTATGCGGAAGCGGAGGTATCTTCTTGAGCGTTTGTCCACTTTTAAAATTTGCATCTTGAAGATCTATCCAACTGTCTTCCAAAACAGGAAGGATAGACTAAGCTGTGACTATGCGGAATTTCTCCGTTTTAGAAATCTGTTTAGTGTGCCGAGATCCAGAATCAGTCTCCAGTTCCCTGTCTTTTTTGGCACTAAAGAATCTGGAGTAAAAAAACAGATCCTATCTGGTCTGGGAGGACCATTTGGAATGGCTCTTTTGTAGCAGCTTTAAGATTTTGTGTGCTGCTATTTCCCCTCGACTGGGTGGGATGACGGGTAAATTTCTGGGTGAAGTGGGACAGATGAAATGGAATGCGGTAACCTCTGGATATTATCCATTGTACCAAAGAATCTGTTGGTTATGGTTTGCCAGGCAGTAGGGTACAAGGAAAAACTACCCCCGACCTCTTCCAGAGGTGAGCAGTCAGGCAATGCATCAGGAGCACTGGTAGGGTTTCCCAGAGAAAGAATCTCTGGAACCCCAGTTTCAGTTTCACAGACCTCCCCAGCGTGTTCCCCCTCTGCCCTTAGGGGAGAACTCGGTACGTGCGTCACAGAAAGAACCCTGTGATTTTCTGTGCCACATCTTCCCACTCCTCTGACTTCTGAAGTACAATCATTGAGGGGTGGAGTGTCAGACACCAATGGCAGACAGTATCTCACCATCCGTTTGCACCTTGCCAGCATATTCAAACAATGAAGCGGTCTCGATGGGGGTATTCATAAAGAAAGCCTTGAGAGTCTGGAAAGTTGCGAAGGCGCATCCTGGCATGATATCTCGTGACTATGCCTGCGCCGCTCCTTCCGTTGCGTGTGAAATGAGGCGCATGGAAGAACTGGATATAGATCCCAGGGTCACTATCTGAGGCTACATTTTCGTGCACCTCATCAGAAACAGCTCCTGCCAAGGCTTCAGAGAGTTGGTTGATAAGGTCCCTCTAGAGCCTCGTAAAGTGTGCCAAGTAGTTCAAGGACCTTACAGTGAAGGTCGATGAAGCAAACACACACTTCCAGAGCATCGACCGCAAATCCTTGTTTGGTGGATGAACAGTCTGGCTCTCTTCTGCCAAGTCTTTTTTGGTTGCAGCCACACCACCATGGCATCTACTGGAAGAACGTTGGACCAATGAGGATGTTCAGCAGGGAGAGATAGTTTGTCCCTCCAAGGTATAGCTTCAAAAAAGTGTCAGGAGCCTTCCATGCATGCTGGACGATGAGCTGGACAAGCTCATCGGCCAGTGGGGTAACCCAGGAGGTAGGGGGCCAGGCACGAAAGGCCTGCAAGAATACGGATTCCTCTAAAGAAGTGTTGGAGGACTTCCAGTCACCCCTCTGTCTTAGGATCTCGAGGATATCACCAAAGGACACCTCAGAGGGTAACCGCGGGGACCCTTCCCCATCATCAAAGTCCATATCTTTGGTTAAGAGACTCCTCAGGAGGCCATTTGCTGCTTCTTGCATGAAGACTTGTAAGGGTCTTCCTCAGTGAGGAGCTCTGGGGAAGATTGCGAGGAGAGGATCTCCTGCGGGAGAGAAACCTGAGCCCCTTGTGCCCAGGGTCCAGTAGTTGTGGCTTGCTGCAGCTGTGGCACAGAGGGGGGCAAGGACTGACAGGGATGTTTTGCCAGCACAGACAAGTGCCCTCTCCATGTCCTGGATGGCCGGACGGCTCAAAGAGGGATGGGAGCCTAAAACAGAGTATGACAACCTCGGGACCAGGGTCACAACCCACTCCGATGAGCCGACCCCCAGACCAGAAGTCTCAAGAGGGCTGTGGAGCATGAGGGGAGGAGGATTC
The DNA here is from genome assembly GCF_019279795.1 of Protopterus annectens. Lineage (NCBI taxonomy): Eukaryota > Metazoa > Chordata > Ceratodontiformes > Protopteridae > Protopterus > Protopterus annectens. Next base: position 247,723,790 of record NC_056749.1, read on the forward strand.
CTGGATGGTGCCATAGAAAAAATTGGCATGGACCCAAGAATGCCTGCCCCCACAGCACAGCCACTAGCCAGAGAAGGCCCGGTGCCCAGTGCACAGAGAGCCACAAGGATGACTCTGGCTCCAAAGTGAGGTTCACTATCGGTATCGAAGAAAGGGAAGCTGCTGTCAGAGGAAGGGTCTTCGATGCTTCCCTGGAAGTCGAAGGAGGAGTGCAAGATGGAGTCTGGAGAAATACTGGTCACCTGCAAGAGGGAGCGCAGCTTCAGACGGATTAGAGAGAGAGTCCCCTGGCCAGAAGCAACTGATCAACAAGCCGCAACACATCCTGTTCGGAGAGGCTCCTGGTCTAGCTCAAAGACCCGATGGAGATTCTGGCCAGTCTAAAAAAAGGGGGCCGTACTGACTACCCACAAAAGGATCTAAAGAGGGAAGAGTACTTCGTTCCGGCGAGTTCGTGTAATGTAGAGCCCGAAACAGAGGGTGTCTGCACCGAGGAGAATGGTGCAGAGGGCAGCTGTGCCAACAAAGGTGGCACCATGGGCATAGAGGGCATCTTCCCTGTGAATGGCAGTGCGGCAAATGTCTACACCGACGAATATGTTGCCAAAGGAGTCTGCACCGGCAACAACTGTGCCGAAAGTGACTGCACCGCGCAGGTCAGTGCTGAAGGAGTCTGCACCGTACAGGGTAGTATCCCAGAGGTTGACTGCATTGGCAAGGACGGAGCTGATGGAGTCAACACCAACATTGCCAAAGGAAACTGTACCAGTTCAGACTGTGCCAAAGGTGTCTGCACAGATGTCAGCAGTGCCGAAAAAGGCTGCAACGATGCTGTCACAGCAGTGTCTGCACCGGGAAAGTACAGTTGTGTACCTACCATAAATGTAGATGCTAGAGTGTATTCTCTGTTGCAGTCATTACTCTTGGGTTATCCTGCTGGCAGGCTACCAGTCGGCCAGAATTCCTAAGTCTAGGTCCAGCATCGGTTGCTGTCGCCTCTTCCCTGACGCCAGTGCGCCAGGGGTATAAAAGATGCAGCAGACACCATTTTACATTTTATTCAGTTTTTCTTGCCCCAGATGTCAGGTGCTCCCAAATGGTAGGCTGAAAAATATACAAATAAAAAATGCATGCACAAAAATAATTAGAAGTTATGTACTCACCATAACGTTCCATCTGAGTAGGTACTTCATTTGTCTGCAACCTGTGGGTCTCGGATCCGACCGGCAGCTTTCCAAGCTTTAAGATCCGAGCTCCTAACTCCTCCCCTCTACCCACAATCCCCTGTCACCACCACACTGCCTCAGATCGGTTTTACTGTATCACTTGAAAAACATGTAATAAACAGGTTCAGATATTCTCCAGAATCATAAAAGATCCTAGAAACCCGATACAGGTTAGGGGGATGGCAGGGGGGGATGGTTGCAGACAAATGAAGTACTTACTCAGATGGAACGTTATGGTGAGTACACAACTTCTAAATCTGAAGTAGTTAATTAATTTGTTCTGCAACCTGTGGGACAGAGTCCCCAGCTACCTAAACAAAGAAACCTGGGTGGTCTATGGAAGGATATTCCGAAGCACCGCGGAGCCAAAGGACGCCCTGCTTCTAGATATTTCCAGCTTATAATGAGAAATAAACGTACGAGCAGAAGACCAAATGGCTGCTAAACATATGTCGTCCAACCAGCAGGCTGCAGAAGTTGCGATGGACAGTGTGGAATGTGCATGAATTTTAAATGGGGTTGTTTTGCCCGATGCCTTATAAGCCTGAGAAATACATTGACAAATCCAATTAGCCAGTGCCACTTAACAGTTGATCAGCCTTACGAACGTCTTTGGTCCTGTGCAGGTAAAAACGCAACTGTCTATGTACATCTAGTGTATGTAACATGTATTCTCCCTTATTTTGAAAATTTTTGAAAAACACTGGCAGATTGATAGTTTGATATTTGCCACAGATGCCACTTTTGGTAAAAAAGAAGGGTTAGTCCTGAGAGACACTGTCATTGTGAAAAATAAGATGGGGAGGTTTCATGCACAAAGCTTGGAGCTCTGAAACCCTTTTAGCAGACGTTATGGCTACCAAGAATGCTGTTTTCCAGGACAGAAAATTAAAGGTAAAGTTCCAAGGGGGAGTCACGGATTTCACCGGTGGCTTGAGAAGGAAAACACCACGCAAGAATGTCTTACAATTTTATAGGACGCTAGAGATCCTAATCAGTCTCCCACATGAAAATGGGATATTGCTGCCAACTGTACTTTTACCGTTGATGCACTGGCACCTTGTTCAAATATCATGGACAGAAAATCCAAGACTGTAGGAATCTGAACAGTAAAAGGGTTGAGACCCTGGCTGTTAGCCCAGATAGAAAATTGTTTCCACTTGCTATTATAGATTTTCCTGGTGGACGGTTTATGAGCCGCTACCAGAATAGTTTTCACTGGTGACGAGATACCAGGAGTCCTTGCCATTAGTGGAACTGGATCAACCAAGCCACGAGCTTGAGGTTTACCAGGTTCGGTGTTGGGCACCCCTTTGGGTGCGATATCAGATCTGGAATGGGATCCAGGATTAAAGGGGAGGAGAGACCGAGACCGCAGGTATGGAAACCAGATTTGACGAGGCCAGAATGGGACTATGAGGATAATTTTGCTCCCCAACCGTGCGGCTTTCTGAATGAACTTCGCCATGAGTGGAAGCAGGGGTTAAGCATAGAGTAGACTGGGAGGCCAAGCATGAAAGCGTCTCTGGGGCTCTCCCCTTCTGGGGGAAGAATTGCGAAGAACTCGCTGCATTTTGTGTTTTGGGGGGTAGCAAAATGATCGCAGCGAGGCCAACCCCACTTGTGGAAAATTTCCTTCGCAACTTTCAGATTGAGAGACCACTCGTAAGGACTGAGAATTACTTGACTCAATTTGTCCGCCAGAATGTTGGACCGTCCCGGAATGTGCGTTGCTATCAGAAAGCGGTTGGTGGATATCGCCCATTCCCAAACTCTCATGGCTTCTCGACAAAGAGGGTAGGATCTGGTTCCCCCTTGTTTGTTTATATACCAGACCACTGACATATTGTCAGTCTGTATTGCAATCGTTCCTAGAGGTAGAAGGTCTTGGAGAGCCTGCAACGCTAGAAGCACCTCCCTCATCTCCAGAACATTTATGTGCAAGGCGGTCTCGGACAAGGTCCACGTACCTTGGATGTTTCTGCCCAAACAATGCCCCCCCCACCCTAGGCAAGAAGCATCCGTGGTTAACGTGGCCTGGGGGAGGGGGAATCACAAAGGGTCTCCCTTGCCCGAGTTCTGGGGAGTGAAGCCACCAAAGGAGGGATTCCCTGCAAACCCTGCTCAGGGGATGGGAGCGTTCAATGGGTGGAGTAACAATGACCACTGAACTTTGAGTGTCCACTGTAACATACGCATCCTTAGGCGAGCATGGAGAGAGATGCAGATAGCCGCAACTCCGCCGGCGGAGCTTTGATGCGAAGGGCCAAAACTTGGAGTGAGAGGCTGGACAGCCTGTCCGAGGTCAAAAAGGCCAGAGAAGATCGGGAATCTAGCCTGGCTCCTATGAAATCTAATGCTTGCACAGGATGAAGAAAAGACTTTGGTATGTTGACTGAAATGCCCAAGCTGTCGGCAAGAGACAGAACATAGTCCCTCGCGGTACAAAGTTGATGCCGGTTGGTTGCTGTGAGGAGCCAGTCGTCTAGGTACGTAAAGACCCTTATGCCCTGAAGCCTCAGGTGGGCCGCAACCACTGCCATGACTTTGGTGAACACCCTGAGGGCTGAAGCGAGTCTGAACGGAAGGACCCTGAACTGGTAATGACTGGCCCCCAGCCGGAAGCGGAGGAACCTCCTGGACAGTCTGTCCATTAGAATGTGGTAGTACACGTCCTTGAGGTCTATAGAGCACATCCAGTCGTTCTCCTGCATTAAGGGGAGAATAGATTGTAGTGACACCATCCGGAACTTTTCTTTGGGGACAAACATGTTCAGGGCGGACAAGTCTTGAATGGGCCTGAGGTCCCTCGTCTTTTTTGGCACTAAAAAGAACCTCGAGTAGAAGCCCGATCTGGATTGGTCTGGGGGGACCCGCTGGATGGCTCTTTTTCCTAACAAATTTGAAATCTCTACGGTCACCGCCTCTCTATGATTGGGTGGGACATTGGGGAGGAGACCACCTGAGGGAGGGCGAAATAGGAAGGGGAATTTTGTAGCCTCTGGATATAATTCGGAGCACCCATCGATCGTTCGTGATGGACTCCCACATTGACAGGTGCTTCGTTAAACGCCCCCCCCCTCCCGACTGCCTCCAGAGCTGGACAGTCAGGTAAGCCCTCAGGGCTGCTGCGTGGGTCTCTCAGAGAAAGGCTCCCTAGACCCGAAGTTACGCGGTCCCCCTCTGCCCCCCTCTGCCGGGCGCCGAGTCCGAAGCTGGATAGGATTGCTGAGACTTGCGGAACCACAGCTTCTTTTGCCCCCTCTGATTCCTTGAGGAGGAACATTGGGGGCACGAGAAGCGGACTCCAACGGCAGACAGCGTCTTCCCGTCCTTCTCGCTTTGGACTAATGGATCACGTACGGTCTTGCCAAAAAGCGAAGAGCCATCAAAGGGTGCGTTCACGAAGGACACCTGGAAAGGTTCTGCGAAATTACAAAGTGGAGCCAGGCGTGGCGTCGCAAGACAACACCTGCCCCGCTGGCCCTTGCGGCTCCCCCCATAGCATAAGACAGTAGCCGCATGGACGTATTTGAAATGGATTTTACAGTGGCTATACGAATCGAGAACACGGTTTTGTCCTTGACCGACATGGACTCTGGTGGAGCTGCAGTGTATTCCTTGATCAAATCCCGTTGCAGCCTGATGACATGTGCCATATAATTCAGCGCCCTCACAGAGAAGGTTGCTGAAGCAAAGGTCCACTTCCCTATACGGTCCAGCGCCCGGGACTCCTTGTCTGGCAGGAGAACTGTGGAGCTCTCCTAGGAGAGTTCTCTCAGTGGCAGCAGCCACCAACATGGCATCAACTGGAGACACTTTGGCCCAAGCCTGCCTATCTGAAGGGGGGCTAAGGATTTTATCCGGCCGGCGTGGGATAGGCTCCACCGTGTCGGGTTCCTGCCAAGCCCTGGTAGTCAGGAGATCTACCAGGGGATCTGCCGGTGGGGACACCCAGGAGGTAGATGGGCCCGCTTCAAACACCTCCAGAAATACAGACTCATCAGAGGAAGGTTTTTGGGCAGATCACCCCCCAATACGCAACATTTCCATGGTGTCTCCAAAGAAGACATCCTCGGGGGGGGGGGTGACCTTGGGGAACCTTCCCTTTCCTCTAAGTCCGTATCTGTTGTGACAGACTCGGGGGAGTCCATGTGCCTCCTTTTACACATCCGTTTACGAGGCACCTCCTCTGTGGGACTATCAGAAGAGGGCTAGTCAACAGCCTCTTGTTCCTCCGAGGGAACCAACTGGAGGGTCTGAGCAGGCTGTCCCGATAGATAGGGATCGGAGCCGAAGCCATCTGATCCGAAAGGGAGGTGCTCTCCGACATAGGAGGCGCCGAAAATGCACCCGCACCCACGGATCCAACACCCTGCCCACGGCCCTGTGAGCTGGGATCAGAGATACTCGAGGGTATGGTCGGCACTGAGAAGGCTTGGGCCACCGGCGCCGACAAAACCCCGGCTCCGAAAGGGCCTGGATCCGAAGACTCAAAAACCCGGATCCGGGTTGAAGGAGAAATCGGGGCAAATATTAAAGCTGCACCCCGTGGAGGCAGCACCCCCATCTGCATTTGGGTCTGCAGAAACAGACGCATCATCCTGTCCATATCTGCATCGGAGAGAGACCTAGTAGATCTAGAAGTGGTCGTAGAGGCGGGCCTGGAAGGCCTCCTAGACGACCTCAAGGGTGATAGGAGCCCCTCCTCCGGCTCCAGTGCGAAGGAAGGAGATCGGAGCCGAGAAGAAGGTCCGGACACCCTCGGAGGCGATTTAACAGTCTTCGAAGGCAGAGCCGAGGGATGAGGCTCGGCACGCCTCTTGTGTCTGTGCTTCGCCTCTTGTGTCTGCGCTTCTCCCTGTGCTCTTCCCCAGAAGGAGAAAACTGAACTTCCCTCATACTCAAGGCAGTAGTGGGAGGTTGAGTCCCAGCCTGAGTAGAGGGAATCAGGGGTGCCGAAGCTACCTGGGCAGCCTGCACCTTGGAGCGAGAGGAGGAAGAGGCCTCCTCCGTGGGAAGCAATCCCACCAGAATAAGCCTGTTCCTCCTGTCCCTCACAGCCCGGGGGGTTAAGGCTGCGCAAACCTGGCAGTCTGAAGACAAATGGGCAACCCCCAGGCATACAACGCACTGAGTGTGGCCATCAGCTGGGGAAAGCTTATGGCCACACCCAGTGCACTTTGAAAAAATAGCCTTATGGCCTTCGGCCATTTTCCTGACACACACACATGCCCAAACACCTAGGGGAGGGTTAAATGAACAAAACACAATCCCGAAAATAAAAAAGGCAGAGAACACTCTTTTTAACTCGTCAAAGTTAAGAAAATTTCAAGAAAAAAATTCAATTCCCTGCTACTAAGCTCAGGAGCTCTTCTCAAGATGCTTGTGATTCAAGCTGCGGCAAAACCGATCTGAGGTAGTGTGGTGGTGACAGGGGATTGTGGGTAGAGGGGAGGAGCTAGGAGCTCGGATCTTGAAGCTTGGAAAGCTGCCAGTCGGATCAGAGGTCTGATCAGAGACCCACAGGTTGTAGAACAAATGAAGTAACTACTTCAGATAATTTCTTTCATCTACGAGCAAATACACCAAATAGGTTGTATAGGATAGAGAAGTGTAGATAAGTCCCAGCAAAGACCAGGGGGATGGTGGGTGGGTAACCTGGACTGCAACAGTGAATATGCTAACATCATTTATGGTAGGTAGACAACTGTACTATGTTCATAGTGTTTCACTGTTGCAGTCATTACTCTTGGGTAGAATCCCAAAGCTGAGGTTGGGTGGCTGGGCTAAATAGGACAGGCTATGAGGCCCTACAGAACTGCAGTGGCAAAGCCTGCTCTGGACTTACAGTAAAGAGGTAAGTGGTAGTGCTTTGTGAAGGTGTGCACTGAGCTCCAAGTTGCAGCCTCTAAGATATCTTTGGTTGGTACTCCTCTGAGGAAGGCTGCTGAAGTGGCTGCTACTCTGGTGGAATGAGGCCTAATGCCCTTAGGCACTGATTTGCCAATGTTGAAAATAGCAGAAACGGATGCAATGGCCTATCCATTTTGAAGTGGTCTGTTTTGAGATAGCCTTTCCTTGTGATCCTGCAGCATAAGACACAAAGTTGCTCAGTCTTTCTGAAAGCTAGTTCTGTCCAAGTAGTAGAGTAGCTGCCTGTGCATGTCCAAAGAATGGAGAATTTTCTCACCCTTGCTCTGTGGATTTGGATAAAAGGTAGGCAAGTGAATGGTTTGGTTGAGGGCCACACTGGACACCACCTTAGGCATAAATGTAGGGTTTATCTCAGAGAAACCCTGTCTGGATGAAAGATGAGTGCCTGTAACTCCGAGACCCGCCTTGCAGAAGTTATGGCTAGGAGCAGAGCTGTTTTCCAGGATAAGAATTTTATACCTGCTGTTGATCCTGGCTCGAAAGGAGGCAGTGTGAGTTTTTCCAAAACATAATTGAGGTCCCAAGCCAGAATTGGTGCTCTCCTTGGGGGCCTAATGATTTTGGCCCCCCTGAGGTACTATCTTATTAAAGGATGTGAATAAATAGGTGGTTCCGTATTGTAATGGGCTGAAATGGCAGAGGTGTGAATCTTAATTGATGAGAAAGAAAGGCCTTTGTTCAGCATCTCAGTTAGGTACTGAGAAATTTGAGGGATATTTGGTACACACGTGTCAATGCCTTGTTCCTGGTTCCAAGCACAGAATTCTCTTCCATTTTTCTGCAGAAGATTTTCTGTACTGGGCCTCCTGGCCTCCAAGATGACATCCATAACAGTTTTGGAAAGAGGAGTGTTCAGAATGGCTACATTATCCGCCATGCTGCCAGATGTAAGGTCCTGAGTTGGCTGTGCAGGATCAGATTGTTTTGTTGGGTCAGCAAGCGAGAAGTCTGAGGTAAAATCCATGCTGGGCCTTGCGACAAGCTCTTTAGGATTGGGTACCAGTGCTGGCGTGGCCAATCTGGTGCAATCAGAATCATTTTTGGCTTCTCTTGTCTGACCTTTAGGAGTACCCTGGGAAGGAGAGGCAGTGGGGGAAAAGCATACACCATTAGATTTTTCCAGCTGAATGATAGGGTGTCCACTTTCCATGCTCGCTTGTGATAAATCCTTGTGCAAAATCTCTGCAATTGGCAGTTGTGAGGAGAGGCAAATAGATCCATGTCTGGGCATACCCATTTCCTTATCATGCTGAAGACTTGTGGATACAGTTTCCATTTGTGGGGATCCATGAGGTTTCTGCTTAGTTTGTCTGCCAGAGTCTGGCAGGAATTGTGCTTGCAGGTGAAGAGCCAATGCTATGTCCCATAAGGTCATTGCTCGTCTGCAGAGGGGGTAGGAATGTGCACCTCTCTGCTTGTTTATGTACCACATGACCGTAGTGTTGTCTATCAGTAACTGTCCTGGATGAAGCAGGTCCATGAAAGCAGTCAGGGCATTTTGAACAGCTAGCATCTCTTTTTGATTGATGTGAAGATGCACCTGGTTTGCAGGCCATGTGCCCCGAATACATTTTCCTGCCATATGGGCCCCCCCGGCAATCTGATGCATCCGTTGTCAGTGTCCTTCTGGCTGTGGGCAAACTGAATGGCAGACCCCTGTCGTGGTGACAGGCTTCTGCCCACCATCGAAACTCCTGTTGTAGGCAGGGAATGAGTGCAATTACTGTCTCCAGGCTGTGGCAATGCTGAGTCCAAACACTTTTTAGATACCACTGTAGTTTCCTCATATGCAGTCTGGCATATGGAATTAGTAGAATGCAGGATGCCATGAAACCAAAGGCCTGCAGGAATTTCCTTGCAGATAAGTGGGTTTTATTGCCAATTTTTTGAAATAAGTAAATCAGTTGCTTTTGCTTGTCTGGCGTGAGATAAGCCATCTGGGCAGTTGTATTTAAGCTTGCACCCAGGAATATTATCTCGAGGGCGCACTAGTTTTGATTTCTTTTCGTTTACTGTGTACCCTAGGCCAATTCGTAACCTTTTAAAAACACCAGATGCTTTAGAAGAGTGTCTGTTCTCTGCTTTAATTAGGCAGTCGTCCAAGTAGGGATGTATTTGGATTCCTTTTTGTCTGCAAAACGCAATTATTGGTGCCAGGCATTTTGTGAAGACCCTGGGCGCAGTAGATAAGCCAAAGGGCAGTGCAGAGAATTGGTAATGCATTGAGCCAGTTATGAATCTGAGGTATCTTCTGCAAGATTGTCTGACTACGACATGCAGGTATGCCTCTTTTAGGTCCAAAGTTACGAGCCAAGCCTTTTTGCCCAGCATGGGCAGTAGCTGCTGTAGAGTCAACATTTTGAATTTTGGAACTTACAGAAATGTATTTAGTATAGATGTATTTAGTATAGATAGGTCCAGTATTGGTCTCCAGGTTTTGTCCTTTCTGGGTATTAGGAATAGTCTGGAGTAAAATCCTTGCCCCTGCTCTTGTTGTGGTACTTGCTGAATGTCCCTCATGTCCATGAGGGCTGCAATTTGTTTTTGTGCCTCTGCCCGCTGATTGTGTGGCAGGTTTGGCATACCCTTTGACCTTGGTAGTGTGTGAAAATGGAATCTGTAGCCTTGGGACACTATGTTCAGGACCCATTTGTCTTTGGTAACCATTTTCCAATTTGATGAAAAAAGTGCTAGTTTTCCCCCTAAGGGGGCTGACAAAGGAAAAGTGCTTGGATCTGGTAGAGGAAAGTCGTTGGGACAGTTTCCTGTAAGGTTGTGATTTGCCTTCTCTGCTTTTGGAGGCAGGAGCACCCCATTGTTTAGGGCTGTATGAGCCTTGGGGCTGAGATCTGCCTCTGGGACACCTGTATCTGCCTCTTTGATGTCTGTCCAACACTGGTAAGGTCCAAATTTTAGAAGGTCAGTTTCTGCTAAACCTGGGTGGCTGTACCTGCAAGAAATCCTCGACTGTCTGCATAGATTTAGCTTTATCCTCCATTTTTTTCAACACCTCTTCTGCTTTAGTACCAAGCAAAGTATCATGCTGTAATGGTGCATCTAATAATTTTGCTTTAACATGATCAGGCAGATTCTGTTCCTTTAACCAAGCATGCATCTAACAGAACCTGTAACAGCGGCCCTGCAAGAGGCCTCCACTGAATCATAACCACATTGCAAAGTATGCTTTCCCACTTGTTCAGCTGCATGCAATAAATCCTGCAACTCCTTATTCTCTGAACATTCAGTACGTCAACAATTTCTGTTTAAGCAGAGACATTAAATATTGCTGAGATTTAAGCATATGAAACTGACAATTTAAAGCCCTCACAGCCAGGGTAGCAGGAGTGTAGACTCTTCCCCGTCCCCCCATCTGTCTAGAGCCCTAGAATCCCTATCAGAGGGGACAGGGGTTTTTGCAGTGGAAGCTTTGACCCCTTTGGGACCCCGAAATATAGTTTCTGGGTCAGCAACAGGGTTTGTGTAGGAATTTATGAGAATCCGGGACCCTGTAGTATCTGTCTGGCTTAGCAGGTGCAGGGGGCAAGAGTCCGGGGACAGTCCGGACTCTGAAAAAACATAATCTACAATGTCTAGAACAGGTGGAATGGCAAGGGGTCTGTGCTGAGGAAGTAGCAGAAAGTCCCTGAGCCTTTTCTTAGATTCAGAGTAATCTTGGCTCTCCCAGTGGAAATGCTCCCTCATAGTATGCAGGGTTTCCCCAAAAGAATAATCCTCAGGAGGAGAGGCTGAAGGAATGGATTCTTCAGCATCAGAATCCTCATAGGGAAGCATGGAGTAATAGTGTTCAGAAGAGGAATCAGAGGAAATAGAAACCTGATCAGAAGAATCATACTCTGGTCTCTTGCCTACGCCTCTTAGGAGGGGGATGGGAGCCCCCGATCAAAGTAATTAGGTCTTTGACTATTTTGAGCATCTGTTTTTTAGGCATGGAGGTCTGAGTAAGAGAATGCTGTACTTTTTTCTTTGTCTTTAAAGCTGAGGATGGTTTAATATATAGTTGTGTAGGTCTGAAGACACTCCCAGAAGAAGATGCCTGCTCAGCGGCTCCGGACCCATCTGAAGGAATGATTTCAGAGTATCCAATACCTTGAGTATCCAGAGGCCCAGTCGGCTCCACGTGGGAGTCTGTAGCGGCCTGTGGCTCTGAGGTAGCGGGTGACAGGGGCTGCAAAAGCACCTCACTGAGAACCGGCGACTGGCCTAGAAGAAGCCTAGTAGTCAAGTTTTGGACCTCAGATGTCTATCCTTTTCCTTGCGTTTTTTGTAAACTCCGGTTGTCGGCTGGTCCGAAGGCATAATATAATTAAGTCTTCGGCCAAAGTAATGAAATGCAAAATCAAACAGACACTTGATAGTGCGTTGGTTAAATCTAGCACAAAACGGACAGCTAGCTACGTTGTGATCAGGGCCTAGGCAAGAATACAGTAAGAGTGAAAATCCTTATTGCTTCCCAGAAGAAATACAATTGCTAACTTTTTCTGACATCAGTCTGGAGCAAGAAAAAAAAGTTTCCCCAACGGGGTACTTAGCTTTAATGAAGACTTCGGTTCTGAAATTCGGATTCGAAAATCTCAGGAGTTGGCCGACCGGCACTTGCCAACTGCTTTTGCTTTGAGCACCACGCGGCAAGAAAGACTGGATAAAATGACATCGGCTGCATCTTTTTATACCGCTGGTGCACTGACGTCAGGAAGAGGCGACAGCAACCGACACCGGACCTAGACTTTGGAATTCTGGCCGACTGAGGGTAGCCTGCCAGCAGAATAACCCAAGAGTAATGACTGAAACAGTGAAACACTATGAACATCTCCGGTGGCGGTGAAGACGATATAGCTGGAGTGAGATTAAATTGGGGCGGTGCCAAAAGGACCACAGATGGCAACGCCAGGCTCGAAGTTTTCACCTTTTTATGAGTAGACTCCTTGTGATCTCCACAGGGAGATGAAGCGAGCGATGTCAAGGAGGAAGAACGCCTCTTACGGGGTTTAGGAGGAGGGGGTGAGCCCTCCGACCTAGAGATAGCCTCGCAGAAAGGAGTTTTAAGGCCTTTTAGTATAAAAGTTTATTCTTCCTTTCATTCAGAGCCCTAGTTGAAAAATTTCTACAAATCCCACGGGGGGGGTCCGCTGAAAGATGGGAAACATTCACACAATAAACACACAAACATGAACACCAGGAAGCATTAACTTATGGACACTTTCTGTACGTGGTTTGAAACCAACACTACTTTTCTTATCCAACACTAATATCATTGGAAAACTAAGATACTTCTGTACATTGTTTGAAACCAACATTACTTTTCTTATCCGACATTGTATTTGAAACCAACATTATCCAACATTGTAATATCAATGGGGAAACTACCCAAAAAGGTAAAAAAAAAAAAAGTACAAGAAAGAATTACCAACTATGGTAATGGAGAACTACCTCAAAAAAAAAGGCTTGACACTGCTGTACAGCAACGTGGCAAACGAGATCCAAGGCAACTGTGGGTAGGATCTTAGCTCGAGAGCTTTTGGCTGATGCGAGCTTGGTATAAGGCCGGCTCGGTTCAGAGGACAGAACTTATAACCCATCAGTAAGGAATGAATGAAGAAAATCAGATCACTTGTTCCTAGGTCGAATTCGATATGTACTTCGGCTATATCAGAATTTGGCATAGGTTCATAGGTAGATACTAGGCTATTGGCCTAGCCAAAAAGGTACCCTGGCTTTCGCCACCCAAGAAAATTATTTTCCTGTGCCCCTGTCGAGCAGAGCCACAGGGTGATCCCTGGGGTGAATTTCCCATCCAATCATCAAGATTTTTCTTGAGTGCTAATGAGGAGCTTTGTTTGATACAGATAGGTAGTTTGTTCCAGAGGACAGGAAGTCTCTGGGACTGGACTCATCACTCCAGCATGTTCCATTTATTGTGGTGACAAGGTTTAGGGTCAGCTCTGGGTCTGACATGGCTTTTTAAGTTAGGCAGAGATCGCCTCTGAGCAAGCGATATGCGATGGAGTAAAGCTGGAGTTTTTTTTGAGACAAGTCTGTGGCGTTTTTTTGAGATAGTCTGCGTAGGGCATCTGTTTGAGGCCAGTAATCCTCTTTGCAAGGTATTTCTGCAGCCTTTCCAGTTGTTGTAGATGTCTTGGGAGGTAAATACCAAAAGGGACATTGTACTCTATAATGGGTCTAATGAGTGACGAGTAGAGGGGAACAAGGACCTCTTTTTCCTGGACTAGAAACCTTTTGTGATGGTGTGCCACGTAGAAGGATTTCCCCGACTACTGTGGCGATGTGATCAAAGGAGAGACTACTGTCCCACCTGTATCTCAAGGTCTCATCACACACCTGTATCCCAAGGTCTCATCACACTTTCGGTGTCAAGTAGACTACCACCTATATGGTAGCGAGTTTTTTCCAAAGGGGATGACAATGCACTTTTTAGCATTGAGCTTGAGGCCATGGCTTTGACACCAGGCATATGCCTCAGTGAGGCCCTTTTGTAGGATGCCCACATAGTTGGTTTCAATTATGGCTCTTAATTTGCAGTCATCTGCAAACTTCATTAGCCAAAGACCCTCTGTGTTAGCCTGTACTTCAGAAAAGTGACTTTTCACGGAAGTGAGTCGATGATACAATCAACCAAGTGCACATCAGTAAAATGATAGTAAATAAAGAAGTTATATACTCACCATAATGTTCCATCTGTGTTAGCGGTTTGTCTTCATCAAACCTGTGGGTTTGGTTCCTTCCTTGGAACCACCTCAGCCTTTAGCAAGCAAACGCTTCCAAACTAGAGCTCCTCCCATCCCAACATACTCCCTTGTTCCTCCCAGATACCACAGATAAAGTTTGCTGCTAATTTCCCAGCATAGAAATACACATTTTAATAAGAGAGCTTAAAAGTTCTTCAGGAGCTCAAAGCAGGAGCTAAGGCTCCTAGTACTATCAGGTCCCTCAGATATAAGGAAGGGGGAAGCAGGGAGGGAAAGTTGAAGACTGAAGCAGACAACACAGATGGAACATTCCCCAGCTACATAGATTTGGGTGGCCTCATGGAAGGATATTGCAGAGTACTGCAGAGCCAAAAGCAGCCCTATCGAGTTTGTAATGTGAAATAAAGTGTGAGAACTTGCCCATAAAGGCAGCCGCACAGATGTCTTTCAAAAAAACACTAGACGTGGCAATGGATCTCGTGGTCTGACTTGCCTAGGTAAAGGAGCATTCTTTAATGAATTAACACAAGACGGACAATCCCGCAGCAATCGAGAAATGGTAGCTTTGACAACTTTCCTTTTTTTAGAATCTGAGAAAGCCACAAACAGTTGGTCAGATTTTCTGAAAGATTTTGTTCTATCCAGATAGTTGCACAATTGTCTATGAACGTCTAATAGGTGCAACATGTATTCTCCCTTATTCTGAAAATTTGGGAAGTGGATAGATTGTTTGGGAAGTGGATAGATTGACTAAGAAGCGACCTTTGAGAAGAGAGAGGGATTAGTATGATGTCTTTTTAAAAGACACTGGGATTTGGAAGATGAGGCTTGAAGCTCCAACACCTTTTGGAAGAAATAATGGCTAAGAGCGCGGTTTTTCGGGACAAATCTTAAATCTACCTATGCAGCAGATACAAAGGGTGGTAGGATCAGAGCTTGGAGAACCAACGTGAGATCCCAAAGAGGGGTAGGATCTTTGATAGGGGGGTAAAGAATACCTCTGAGAAAGCTTCTTCTAGACTTTGCAAAGCTTAAGGATCCAGCATTTTCTCCAACATGGAAGTTAGAAATGGCTACAAACTGAACTTTGAAAGTAGAAAAACTGGCCCCCCAAAAGAAACAGACCAGCTAAGAAATCCAATACTGCCGAAATGGGTGCCATGAGCAGGACAATGAGATGCTGCTGGGCCCAAATGGAAAACCTTTTCCACTTTTATAAATCTTCCTGGTAGAGGTCTTATGGGAGGGAATCTACCTTCTGAACTGGGGAAGAAAGCCTAGAGTGCCTAGCCATCAGCAGAATTGCAAAAACCATGGGGTTAATTGCAAGTTGTGAAGATCTGGATGGAGTTCACCTGAGGGTGAGACAGAAGATCTGGAAAGGGTTCCAGTATCCAGACAGCAAATCAGAGGAGACCACAGGAAGGTGAACCAGACTTGTCAAGGCCAAAAGGGGAGCAAGGAGCATCACTTTGCTCTTCAACCTGCACACTTTCTGAAAGAATTTGGGGAGCAAGAACAGGTGGGAATACAAAGTAGACCGGGGAACAAAGCATGGACTAGAGCATCTCTTGGTGACCGTCCCTGTGGAGGGTCTAGGATGTACCTGCTGCATTTGTTGTTGATGGGAGAAGCAAAGAGATCGCAGCAAGGTTGGCCTCATTTGAGGAAAATCCTGTTTGTCACTGACTGATTCAGACACTACTCACAGGACATCAATAAGACTCTGCTGAGCCTGTTTGTCAGTATGCTGTGCTCCCCCAAATGTGCACTGCAATTAGAAAGTGGTTGGTACAGTGAGCCCATTGCCATACTCTCACTGCTTCTCAACAAAAGGGGGGCAAGACCTGGTTCCACCTTGTTTGTTGATGTACCACACAACAGACATGTCAGTTTGAATCACAACTTCCCCTAGAGGGAGAAGGGAGCGGAGTGTGCAATGCTAGAAGCACCACCTTCATCTCTAGGATGTTGACATGCAGGTTGGTCTCCTGGGGAGTCCACATGCCTTGAACTGTCCATCCCAGATAATGTCCCTCCCCACTCCAGCTGGGAAGCGTGCGTGGTCAGTATTGCCATGGGAGTGAGAAGAATGAACGGTCGACCTGGTGCAACTTCTGGATCATGAAGCCACCATGATAGAGAAATTCTGCACACGGAGACAGTCTTACACGGTAATTCAGGGGTTGGTGCAAGAGAGATCACTGAACTGACAACGTCCACTGAAATACTCATGTGTAAGCGAGCCGTCGGTAGTTGGGGCCATAGAGTTCAAAGCCATGAGAACAAGATTTGCTGCAGGAACTGGAACCACTAGCATTTGTCTGATATGCATCTTTAGTGAAAGAATCCTGTCTGGTGGAAGATTGGACACAATCAAAACCCTGGCCTAACTGGCTCCTATAAAATCTAATCATTTGTACTGGTTGCAATTGCAACTTGAGGATTTATAGTGATCCTGAAGGTTGGAGCCAATTGCAAGAGAAAGTCCATGGCCTGATCAGTAGATGCCTGGCTGGTGCGACTAGAAGCCAATTGCCCAGATAAGGAAACGCGTGGAATCCTTGCAGTCTGAGGTGAGCTGCAACTACTGTCCTGCATTTGGTAAACACAATGGGGGCTGTGGCGAGACAAAATGGAAGCACACAAAACTGGTAGTGACTGGCTCCCTGCCTGAAACAGAGGTTACCTTCTGGAGCGTCTGCTGATTTTGATATGATGGTGCGCGCCCTTCAAGCCTGTCGAGCCCCTAGTACAGAGGGAAGGATGGATTGAACAAAGACCATACTGAACTTTGTGTGTTTCACTGATTATTTCAGGTAAGTTAGGTCCAGTATGGGCCTGCGGTCCCCTGTTTTCTTTGCGACTAGAAAGAACCAGGAGTAAAGTCCTGATCCGTATTTGTCTGGAAGGAGGTCCCCTGTTTTTTGCGACTAGAAAGATCCTGATCCATATTTGTCTGGAAGGACCTCCAGGATTACTTTTTGAAGCAACTGTGATTTCGAAAGCTGCTGCCTCCCTCTTATTGGGTTGGACATCAGGGAGGTGTTTCTTTTGCTTGGGGAGGTTTAAAACGGAAAGGAATTGACCTTGGGATACAATTCCTTACACCAATCCATCATTCGTTATGGCCAACTAGGCTTTTGGGTGCAAGGAACAACATCCCCAAACTTCTTCCAGAGATCGACAGTCTGGCACTGCTTCAGGGATGCAGAAAGGATTTCTCAGGAGGAGAAAACAGAGATCCCTGATTTAGTGGACATTTACTACATGGGTGGCATCTACCACTCTATTACCCCCTCCGCCCATGGGAGAAAAATCTCCCAGAGCATGCTAGAAAGGACCCTGGGACTTTCTGAACCACAACTTCTCTACACCGCAAAGGTCTTTTTCCAGGAATGAGCGTGGGGGAAAGAAGCAGATTCCGATGGCAGACAGGGTCTTCCAGCTTTCTCACAGCAGGAATGCGTCTCTTGTACTGTCGGTCTAAAAAGGGATGAACTGTCAAAGGGGGCATTGACAAATGACACCTTAAAGGGTCCTGCAAAATCACAAAGCCACATCCAGGTATGACGCAGAATGGCAATGTCAGACCTGGCTGCCCTAGAGATATCCCCAAATGTGTAACAGATGACACACTGGAAATGGACTACAGAGTGGCCATACGGGAGAACAAGGAATTCCATTCCTGTGGAGTCGTGGATTCAGGGCTGGAGGTACAGTCCCTTAAGCAAGTCCTTTTGTGGCAAGTGGGAAAGGTAGTTCAATGCTCTAATCTGTCCATAGTCCTAGAGTCCCTGTTAAGGGGGATGAACAGTACAGCTTTCCTGAGCAAGCTCTTTTTTGGTGGCTGCCTCAACCACAATACCATCTATTGGAATGCCCTTCGTCCAGTGGGGTCTATCCTGAGTGGTACCGATAATTTTGTTAGCTTTTTTACTAACAAATCTGCAGCGTCTGGCTCCTTCAATGCAGGAGGGCCACTAGGGGTTTACAGGGAGGGACACCAAGGATGTATATGGGACAGTCCCAAAGGTATCCAGGAGCACAAATTCACCCGGGGCGGGGATTGGGTCTGACCAGCCACCTCAGACCAAGCATTTCCAAAATGTCTCCAAAGACTATGGCAGGTGGAGATCTAGGGGACCCCTCTCCTTCAATGAAGTCAGTGTCTGTTGTAAAAGATTGCTCATGGGAATCTGGCGGTCTCCTTATGCACCTTTTCTTCTGAGGACCCTCCCTGCTGAGGTGCTTTGGAGAGGTGTGGGAAGAAGTTTGGGCTTCCACAAGTGGAAGAGACTGGAAGCACTGAGGGCCCGAGGCAGACTGCCCCAGTGGCAGAAGTGAGGTCTCAGACAGAGCACTCAGGAGGGGAAGGGGTAGATCTGATACTATAAAAGCCGGGAATCTTAAAGGAGAGGACCCGCTCCACCACCTTGCAGGTGGAGGGACTCCTACAGTCCCAAAGAAAGCCTCCACTGCCCCAAAGGGCCAAGAGCAGACCATACCCAGTCACCAGCATCCCTCCGCTCCAAAGAGGAACTTGGCGCCAAGCTGACTAGTGCAGAGGCACCAAGAGACCGTGACAGCTCTGACAACTTTGGAGTAGAGGTCACCCACCTGGACTCAACGTCAAGGCTATGGCTCAGACGTGCTTGGACCAGATGTGGTTGGCACTGAGCGAGGCAAGAAAGCAGTCGGGCTCCAAGTCAAAATGACTGCAGGATATGACGAACCGGCCCCTAGGACCGACAGATGCAGGAGCTCCGAAGAGGCAGGCTGGATCAGATAAGGAGATACTATTCTGCAAGGGGAAGCTCTCCTCGCAGATCCCACCGGGGATGGAGCTGGAATAACACCCATCTGAATCTGCATACGGAGAAATTTCCTCAAATCCGTCCACCTCATTCTCTGACAGGCTCCAAGAAGACCTGATGGACGAGGAAACTAAGAAGACCTGGAGTGAGGTCTGGGAGACGCATCCTAGAGATGGCCACAAAAATACCTCACTAAGAGGATCTTAGGCCTTAGACACATGCTCTATACGGACAAACTCCAGCTATACTTTGTCTCATCGCCTACTTAAAGAGGCGATCTCTGCTTGACCTACAAAGCCATATCTGACCTAGAGCTGCTAGATATGCTACACCTAAAGAAATCCCAATCCCTCCGTGCCACACGCTCCAGGAAACTAAACCTCATTACCATAATAAACAGAACATGCTGGCAGGACAGATTCCGGACACAGAGACTTCCCATACTCTGGGACAAAAATCCCATTTATGTCAAGAAGAGCACTTCTCTGGCCCTCTAAGAGAGATCATGACGAGTGGATGGGCAATAGGAAGTTCACAACAGGGATCACTTCAGTGGCCTTGCTTGACAGGGGCACTGGGAACTAACTTTGGGCATCATGAGGTCAGGGAATCTTCTTGGGCTAGGCTTATATAGGCTTCTCGGCCATTAGCCTAGTACACAGCTTGAACCCATGTACTCTACACCAAATTTTCTGGCCCCAAAAAGGAGACAAGAGCACAGGGTGGAGGGGGTCAGTGCAGAGATTGGACATGGGCTCTGCTCCAAGGTTCTCGGGGCCTTTTTGGGAGGCTCTGAAAAAACAGTTTCTTACTGTCACTGGCCTCCTATTTTCTTGGCAGGGGTTTCAGCCCCTGAGACAGAAGGGGCTGAAGGAGGTGGTGAACTAAGCCCTTTGAGGACCAGCTTACTTCTATCTACATTGGCCCGCAGAAAAGGCCTTGCGGAGACAGCACTCCACTTCAAGGTGTGTGGGCCCTAGACAAATGCACTGTGGGCATCGGATACAGGGGGATCTTGTTCCCACAGGAAGTGCATTTTTTAAACCCAACAAGGTTATTAGATTTCTCAAACAGTCAAAAGAAAGGAAAGAAAACGAAGGACACGACAAGAGACGCGTGACAGTAGATTATAGACTGAAGAAAAGCTAGAATGGTAGGTTTTAGAAAAGAAACAGGCCAAAGGCCAACTCATATAACCCAAAGAAATCCATGGAGGAGCACTAATGAACCACGATGCTTTGCTGATGCAAAGAAAATAAGATCTGAGGTATCTGGAAGGAGAGAGGGAGTATGGGTAGGGTGGGAAGAGCTTCAGTTCGGAAGCTTTAGCTTGCTAATGGCAGAGTCAGTTGCGAGATCGGAACCAAACCCAAAGGTTTGATGAAAACTGAACAGACCGCATCAGATGCGATATTATCTCTCTCTATATATATATATTTTTTTTTTTACACACACATTTTACACACACACATATATATATATATATATATATATATATATATATATATATATATATATATATATATATATATATATATATATATATATAAATAAATAAATAAATAAATAACACACACACACACACACACACACACACACACACACACACACATCTACACCCCGTCTGGGAGGCGTCCATAGTCAACGTGGCCGAGGGGGATGGGGGAACGAAGGGTCGCCCCTGATCCAGGTTGGAGGAAAGAAGCCACCAACGAAGATCCTGTTTGCACGTCTCTGTGATCAATATGTGGTGATTGAGGGGAAGGTCTTGATAAGACCACTGGACTGAGAGGAGCCACTGGAGTATCCTCATATGCAACCTTGCCAAGGGGACCAGAAGAATGGTGGCTGACATGGAACCCAACATTTGCAGGACCATTCTCGCTGGAGCGCGACGTCTGAGGAGTAACGCCCGAACCTGAGACTGCAGCGTTGCTATCCTTTCCGCAGGAAGATAGACTCACATCTGCCTTGAGTCTATTTCTGCACCAATAAAACAGAAAACGCTGTGATGGCAGCAATACGGATTTTGTCCAATTGAAGGTGATTCCTAAGGAATTGCCTAGAGAGATGGTGGCTGCTAGAGTTTTCAAGAGTAGATGCCTGGAGGTGGCAGTTAGGAGCCAGTCGTCTAGGTATGGAAACACCTGGAATCCTAGACTTCTCAGGTGAGCAGTCACCACCGCCAAACATTTGGTGAACACCCTGGGAGCTGTGGTGAGACCAAAGGGCAGTGCACGGAACTGGAAATGACTGTCTCCTAGGCTGAAGCGCAAGTGTCTCCTTGACACCTGATCTATCAGAATGTGATAATAGGAGTCTGAGATCTATGGAGCACATCCAAACACCTTTCTCCAAAAGCGGGAGAATGTGACCATCCGGAATTTGGACTTTTTCACTAATCGGTTTAACTTGCTGAGATCCAAATTGGGCCTCAAGTCCCTGGTCTTTTTTGGTACCAAAAAGAATCTTGAGTAAGTCCCTGATCCGGCCTGATCTGCGGGGACAGGTTGGATGACTCCTTTTTGAAGCAGCTTCGATATTTCACTGGCTGCCAGATCCCGTTGACTGGGTGGCGGGTCCGGGATTCTTTGGATGGTGGGTGGGGGTTGAGAGAAGGGAATGGTGTAACCTCTGGCGAGGATTCGGAGCACCCATTGGTCCTGAGTGATATTTTCCCAGGCCTTTAGGTGCCTCGAAAAATGACCCCCGACTGGCTCCGGAGCTGCACAGTCGGGCACTCCTTCAGGGATGCTGGAAGGAGGAGGAGCCACGAAAGACTGGCTCCGGAGCTGCACAGTCGGGCACTCCTTCAGGGATGCTGGAAGGAGGAGGAGCCACGAAAGGACTCGCGGTCTCCAGTGTTGCAGGGGCCTCCGCCGCCTCTGGGACGGTGTCTCCCTGAAAAATTTCACCTCCTCTGCCTCGAAGGGGAATCGCTCTGCTGCGACGCGTAAGGCTTTTGAGACTTACGGAACCACATTTTCCCTCCTCTTCGAGCCTTGGGATAAGGTCTGAAGGGAGTGAAAAACTGGGCC
This sequence comes from Protopterus annectens, assembly GCF_019279795.1. Taxonomy (NCBI): domain Eukaryota; kingdom Metazoa; phylum Chordata; order Ceratodontiformes; family Protopteridae; genus Protopterus; species Protopterus annectens. The sequence goes on from NC_056749.1 coordinate 247,745,533, forward strand.
CCTACAGCAGTCTTACCCTCCTGTTCGCAGCGAGTCAAAGTGTCCTTTACCTTGGGTCCAAACAGAGAGGACCCATCAAAGGGGGTGTCGGCAAAGGAAGACTTAAAGGCCTCCGCAAAGTGACACAGGCGTAGCCAGGCTTGTCTCCGTTGAGCAACACCTGTTCCCGCCATTCTGCTCGCTCCTTCGGCTGCATAAGAAATGAGCCTCATGGACGAGTTGGATAACGAGGACAGGGTAGCCAACTGGGAGTTGACCGTCTGGGCCAACTGATCAGGTAAGTTACCAGAGAGGGTATCCGAAAGCTCCTTGACCAGATCCCTCTGCAGTATCGTGAAATGCGTGAAGTAGTTCAGGGACCTTAGTGTAAAGGTCGCTGAAGTAAGGGTACGCTTCCCGTACCGATCCATGCTCCTAGACTCCTTATTAGGAGGATGGACGGAAGTTGAAGCCTTTGCCACATCTTGCTGGGTGGCAGATGCCACCAAGGCATCTACAGCTACACCTTAAAGAAGTCCTTATCAGGGGGTGCCAAAAGGAATTTATTGGGGCGAGCTGGCACCGGTTCAGAGTCCGGGTGTTCCCACGCCCTTAGACAGATCAAATCCAGGAGCTCATCGAAGGGCGGAGACACCCAGGAGGTGGAGGGCTGAGCCCCGAAGGCCTT